>NC_084618.1:60379710-60474710 GCF_033978795.1 Nerophis ophidion
CTTCTTTCTCATCATACATACCTTGTGTAAATGATTCCACTATAATAAGGTGATTTTTTCCCCCTAGTTTGCTTGTTGTTGTTCGCCTCATAAAGAAATGAATTTCCCGCGCTCGGCTGGAAGCTTCGGTTTCAGATGTTTGAACAAGTTCCTTGTGCGAATGCCTTTTTGAAACAAACTTTGCACCATGGAGTCATTTGTTCCTTGCCTGTTGCCGGCTGCACAATTAATCAAATTTAAATAGTGATCGTGATTTTGGCAGCTACGATTAAATGAGGGTGATAGTCTGCGGTATTACCATTTAAAAAACAGTCTCCGCTGCATTTTAAACCAAGCAGGTTCACAACCAACAGGGAGGGGGGTGGACCGATTGACAGTGGACCCATGTGAGAGCGAGTAAGATTGAGTGACAACTTATGGGTAGATCAGCCAGTAGCTCCCGAAAATATGAGGAAAAAATATGAGGAAAAATGAATGGGTAGCTGCCCTACCCACCCACAGTTACCCACTGGGTACCAACAGACACAGATTTTAACCCTGGAACATGACCGCAAGACTCACCATTTTCTAGGCACTCTTGCTTGTTTCCCGACACCCGGAAATTCTTCCACACAAATTAAACCAATAACAGGATCGATCCACTCACCGTCTGATCAACACTACAACTCCCAGGGTTTTCTTACTCCCCCTGCAATTTCCAGAAGGCTGTTAGTTTAAAATAAAATGACCGACAATTAGCCACCTTTCTTTTGTAAATGCAGGTATTACATGGGAGTGTGGTTGAGTACTGAGGACTGAACCAAACCTAACCCCCCCACCCCGACCCACTCCACATCCCAACCCCCGGATTGTAAATAATGTAAATATTTCAATGTATATACTCTGATGATTAACCTGTGTGATGACTGTATTATGCTGATAGTATATATTTGTACCATGAATTGATCCCGACTTAAACAAGTTGAAAAACTTATTCGGGTGTTACAATTTAGTGGTTAATTGTAAGGAATATGTACTGTACTGTGCAATCTACTAATACATTTTCAATCAATCAAACAAACGCCACAATAAGTTGCACTGCAAAGCTGTGAACAAATTATCGAGTTGCGGAGACATGTTAAGCATTTACAACACTTCCTTTCTTTTCTCAACTGCCATTGTTTACCTGCCCTGTAAAGCTGGTTGCTAACAGAGCGGGCCACCTGCCACCGGCGCAAAGCCCCTACCAAAAGCTACAAAAGCGGAGGTGCCAAAATACAGACGATCGTAACATCAACCGTGCATCAAGGGACCCGTATCCATCCCCCTCTCAAAATCTCGGCAAAATAACGGACGCAGTAACGTTTTATTTGGCCAAAGTCATATGTTCTATATACAGTATACTGTGAGCAGTACAATTAATGTTCATTATGTCTTCATATTCTTATAGTGTTTCAAATCTTCTTGTAATCAGACTAAAATTTTCGGTATATTACAATCTTTACCTGTTTCGACTGTCATCTGCAGTCTTCTTCAGAAGGGTCACCTGACCTGTCAGGTAAAGATTCCATCTAATATACAAAAAATATGGTCTGATTAAAAGAACATTTGGGGGGGGGGGGAATAAAAAATAAATAAATAGAGTACAATTAATGCATTGTGCTCTATGTGCCTTTTCTGCATAATCTTATTTTGTCACTTGTTTGCACTTTATGATCACACTAGGCAAGGGCATATTTACTTATTTTATTTAGCCCTGTGTCTTCTTTACACTTTATCATCCATTAGTTATTTTTCATTTTGAAATGAAAGCAAAGTTCACATACTGTTTGTTTAAAAAACTAAGTGAAGTAAAATATGTTTTAATTAACAGTAAATAATTGTGATTTTAATCCATCCATCCATTCTCTACCGCTTATTACCTTTTGGGGTCGCGGGGGGCGCTGGCGCCTATCTCAGCTACAATCGGGCGGAAGGCGGGGTACACCCTGGACAAGTCGCTTCCTCATCGCAGGGCCAACACAGATAGACAGACAACATTCACACTCACATTCACGGTTGATTGGCAACACTAATTTGGCCCTAGTGTGTGTGTGTGATTTTAATAATCGTGATTATTATTTTGGTCATAATTGTGCAGCCCTACATAGAATATAGGTACTAACTTGCGATTTACAAAACTGAGGTGTTCCTCAAAGCACCCCTTTAAGTCCTCTTCTTTCTGGCAGTTACACTCTTTTTACTTACTGTTATTTATTTAACTAAGGTGTTGCTGTAGCTTGTTTACTTCAGATGCCATCAATAATAATTTGTTCAATTTCTCTAGTTACACTAGTAGTGATTCTCAAAGTTATATTTTAGGTCCTCTTTCATTCGTCATTAGGGCTATCACTGGTGGCCTGCGAGTTCACTTAAAAAAACTTACACCCATCCATTTTCTACTGCTTATTCCCTTCAGGGTCGCGGGAGGCGCTGGAGCCTATCTCAGCTACAATCGGGCGGAAGGCGGAGTACACCCTGCTTGTCATAAAGATGATCTTAGACAAGCTTTATTGCAGAATGTCCTTAAAAATAGCAGAGCACTCCTGTAACTCTGACAAAATAGACCTAAAGCAAATGTCTTCTGCAGAAAATGTGGGTTCCTCTGAAAATACAAAATAAGACAAATAGTGAAGGAAACAGTCCAGCCTCTTAGTCCTTAGCATTTTGGAAATGTGGCGCCAAAAACAATTTAGTTGTATATGCCTGGCTTTATAATGCTAAAATGTGTCCCTTTATGTGGCGAGAAGAGAAAACTAACAAAGTCTTAGATTCCGATTCTTCCGAAATCGTCCAAATTTTTAAACGTTAATTCCTAATTTCGATGTTCAGTCTGCAGACCAAAATAAATAGCTTCCCCAAAGGTGGCAACGAAGATTTAAAAGTTAAAGAGTCTGAGTGCAGAGGGCACGAAAGATTTGGAAAAGCGATTTGTTTTACACACAGAAAGGGAATATTGTCAGCCTGAAGGCAGTCTCGTATGTTCATCAAGTTATTTAATGCCAAATTTGTTATTTGATTTCAATAAGAAACATAACTTAATGTCAATCAATCAATCAATGTTTAGTTATATAGCCCTAAATCACTAGTGTCTCAAAGGGCTGCACAAACCACTACGACATCCTCGGTAGGCCCACATAAAACTCACACCCAGTGGGACATCGGTGACAATAATGACCCAGTGGGACGTCGGTGACAATGATGACTATGTATCATAATAGTTTCTGTTAAAACAAAGGAAACATTTTTTTTCTGGTCCCTTTTGTTTCAAAAAGTATAAGAATACATTTTGGTGCCAGCAATAAAATATTGGTATCGGGACAACCCTTTTTTTAACAAAGTGCTCGCACTTTTAAATTTCTTATTTAATAAGCGAAATAATATGCGGGAAAGAGGACTAGTTTGATACGTGCAAAGTTTAGCGGTATACGAAAACCATGAGAACACTTTTTTAATGAAAACCAAATGATATGAAAAGTGGGGCATATGGAAACCAAGGTACCACCGCAGTTTTATTTAGTATAACAGCTAGTACCCCATTTTTAAGACCATAGGGCAAACTGGATTATAAGGTGCACAGCCAATGAGCGTGTCTATTCAGGTCTATTTTCAAACAAAAGGTGCACCAGATTAAAAGGTGCATTAAATGGGGTTATATTATGATGTTTTTTTTCTACATTTAAAACACTTCCTAGTGGTCGACATAACATGTAATGGTGGTTATTTGGTCAAAATGTTGCATAGATTAAGTTTTAAAGACCATCTTCAAGTCGCTTTCTCATCGTCTCTTCCGGATGTGCCGTTTTGTGGGCGGTCTTATTTACGTGACTCCACTTCGACAGCGTCTTCCCCATGTCATCTTTTATTGTACCTGAAGATTTTAGTGCTTCCCTAGCGAGTCTATTGATAGATAAATAAGAACTGTATGTTACTTTATATTACAAATGGCAACAGCGGAGGATGAATGACCCTCAACAAGAGGTTATTAAAAAAAAAGAACCTTCTTGACTACAGTGTATACTAAAATAGCAAACGTGCGCATTTTTTTTTGACTTATGTAGATCCCAACTACACATCAGCAGATACCAATAGGAGAGAATAGTTGTTTTATGTATAAAATTGCGAAACTAAACGCCAGATAATATCTCCTAATACATGCCATTTTTGGGTTCTTATACACACACCACAACAATACCTGTAGAAGCACAGCACGTCTGAATATGAGAGCCGTAATGCTGACCCGGGCAAATTAAGGCCTGGGGGCCACATGCGGGCCGGACCGTTAAGCTTTTCAATTCGGCCCGCCGGCAGTTCCAAAATAATTTTTTTAGATCTTTAAGATCAAAACTGTAGCTGCCATTATTATGTGCAGTGATATTTTCAAATTACCGTAAGTTTTGAACTATACAAAGTATTCTAATGGATGGAATATGCGCTTTTGCATGATATACTAGTTACTATAGTAATCTAATTAGTTACTATGGTAATCACAGCAGCTCAGACAAGGCACCAAGCAGTGTGGGTGGAGAGCGTTTCCACAGTGTTTCCAGAGTGGCCAGCCTGAATTGCAGTGTCTGGGACAGACGCGGAGGGAGATTTTTACAACAAAATTCTAAAGCTTAGTGATATATCATCATATTGTGGGGGAAGGGAGGGTTTACCCTTAGCGTTCATATTTCGCTGTGATTGTTGCATTTTTGTTGCGTTTCACTTGATTTAAAAAAATGTCAATCGAGAAGTGGTGTGACGTTCATACGTTGACAATATTCAGTGTTTCATCGTACATAGTTAATATTGTAATTCCTATAGTCTTTATTTTCATGTACATTGTAAAATTCCATTCTATTTTTTCTAAGGCGGCCTGTCATAACATTTTTAGCTTTCAATCAGACACTATTGTGAGGTTTTGTATTAGTGCTCCTAAAAATGGATATACCAGCCCCAGACACATTTTTTTCTCAAAATTTGGCCCCGTATCAAAATAATTGCCCATGCCTGCCGTAATGCGTCGACAATCTATCAAGCATTGCGGATTTTGTAGCCTACCAAAGTTGTACTAAAACACTTTTTGACAAATTTTTGAGCGCTCTGTACAATGTTCTATATTCCCAATGAAACATCAACATTTTGGGGTTGCTTGTTGGGTTGGATTTTGGGCTTGGTTGCTAAATTGCAAGCGTAATTTATTGAACAGGGGGCGCCAACCTGCAGTCCACATGTTGCTCTTATGCGGGACTGCCAGTGGTCACACTTATCATTACACCATGTACCAAATAAAATTGCTTCAAAGTCAATAAGCAACACAAGAATTATTACGTACAATAGGCGCACCGGGTTATAAGGCGCACTGTTAGTTTTTGAGAAAATAAAAAAGGATTTTAAGTGGGCCTTATAGCAGTGGTTTTCAACCTTTTTTCACTGAAGTACCCCCTGTGAAATTTCGTTTAATTCAAGTACGCCCTAATCAGAGCAAAGCATTTTTGGTTGAAAAAAAAGATATGAAGTAAAATACAGTACTATGTCATCAGTTCAGTTTCTGATTTATTAAATTGTGTAACAGTGCAAAATATTGCTCATTTGTAGTGGTCTTTCTTGAACTATCGGGAAAAAAAGATATAGAAATAAATACAAACTTGTTAAATAAAGATTTCTACACATAGAAGTAATCATCAACTTAAAGTGCCCTCTTTGGGGATTGTAATAGAGATCCATCTGGATTCATGAACTTAATTCTAAACATTTCTTCACAAAATAAGAAATCTTTAACATCAATATTTATGGAACATGTCCACAAAAAAATGTAGCTGTCAACACTGAATATTGCATTGTTGCATTTCTTTTCACAGTTTATGAACTTACATTCATATTTTGTTGAAGTATTATTAAAAAATATATTTATAAAGGATTTTTGAATTGTTGCTATTTTTAGAATATTTAAAAAAAAATCTCACGTACCCCTTGGCATACCTTCAAGTACCCCCAGGGGTACGCGTACCCCCATTTGAGAACCACTGCCTTATAGTGTGAAAAATACAGCAATATAAATTTCAAACAGCGCCTGCACATTTCAAAGGTTTTGCCATGGCAACTGCCTGGAATGAATTCATTCGCATTGTACTATTTCCTGTGGGAAATTTTGTTTTCAATTTAGAACTTGGAAGTCAACCAGCATTGCAGAACGGATCGTCAGCCAACTTTGAGGTTTCCACTGTATCAATGATATTCTACATCATATTACAGCAGACTAACATTGGTTTGCATTTTTTTAAAGACAGCGGTGTGGCTTTTCAGTGTGTGAGCACAAAAAGAAACATCTACCAAAATAGCAACATTTTGACAGTGTGGGGGTAGGACGGGATGGAGGTGTTTACCATTAAACAAGCTCTGGTGACATCTCTGTGGGGAGCATGTCTCACCTGTCAAAGCTCGGTGTGTTCATGCTGCATCGCCACAGCTTTGGGAGGGAGCTGGCCTTGTCAAAAACAGGCGAGCGGGCTGCTGTGGCATGGAGGCATGTCGACCAATGCTGGCCAAATTGGACCAAACCACCTGTCACTATGAAGGCGAGAAAGAGAGAGAGAGGAAAAGAGAGGGCTTTCCACAAAACGCGGCATCCAAACTTTACCGCCAGCTTATAAAATGGTTTCAGCAAAGGCTTCCTCTTTTACACTAACAACTTCAAGCTGCACAACAAATGTCCCAAAATGTCAACGCTTTTCATCGCTGAGATTTGTGCCAAGAGATGAAGGGAAAAGATAAACATGATGACAGCAGAGAGTTACTGTGTTTGGAAAAAGGAAAAAAAAAAAAACAATGTCCAGTGGTGAACACGGACAGACATGGCAGGGCAGCCGCAAGACTGGAGCGGGCGCTGCTCACGAGCCGCCACATTGATGATACATTTAGTTCAATGTGATAAGTCAATAACCAAACAAAAAACAACTTCCCTTCCATGTATGGCAGAGAGAGCCCCAGTAGAATAGAGCGATGTCCACTCCCGCCTAAACGTAAACACACCAGCCACCGCTGTTTCTCTCTGAAGAACTGTCATTAATCAGGTAAAAGTCCTAAACGGTTGTTAAAAACACAAACAATGTAAGTGCGGACGTCAGTGTGTGTACTTTCGCCTCGGGAAGAGACAAAATTACTTGCACAATCATATTCATTTACAAATATTGGTGCGTCTGCCTCACAATATGAAGGTTCTGCAGTCCTGGGTTCAAATCCAGGACCCCGAAAGGGAATAAGCGGTAGAAAATGGATGGATGGATGGATGGTGATGTAATTTATAATAAAGTGCAACTTGACTATATATTATTTTTCTTATTGTAATATGTTTCTCAATATATCACGGCACTTTCTCAAAATGGCACACTGAATTCACCTAAAACATTTTTTAAATATTTAAAATAAATTATACTTAAAATATAATTAATATTTTCTGGATTTTACAACGTTATTTCGGTAAAATAATTCCAATATCTCAAAATTTAAACATTTCTTGCAAATATTTTCTATACCTTTCCCAAATATTATGACTATACTTTCAGATTTGTTATGCTGTTGCGCTATTTTAAATATATTTATTGATTTATTCTCGTAAAAATTATTCTTATTTTTTAAATATATTTACAGATTTTATTTTCTCATTAGGGGTGTAACGGTACCTTTCGGTACGTACCTCGGTTTAGAGGTCACGGTTCGGTTCATTTTCTGTACAGTAAGAAAACAACAAAATATAAATTTTTTGGTTATTTATTTACCAAATTTATAAACAATGGCTTTATCCTTTTAACATTGGGAACACTATAATAATTATGCCCACGTTAATCCACATTAAGCTGCCTCAAGTTGTTGCTATGATTAAATAAAATTACAAAACCTTTCTTCTACATAAAAAAGTGCAACATTAAACAGTTTCAAGTCAATTCATCATGCTTAATTTATTACAGCATTTGGGAAGCCTATAGTTGACTTTTATTATGTAAATTTTATATTTTTGTCAACATGTGATAGCAGGGACCCTGCCATTCAAAACTAGGCTGCTACATTACTAATGATTAATGTAACTATAGCTGAAAAAATAGTACAATAGCAATAGGAGAGACTATTCATCCCTGAACACCATGGACTTCATGTTAGTTCTTGTGAAATAACAGACAGACAGGGCTTTGCTGCTCCTAACACACACACACACACACAAACACACACACACACACACACACACACACAATGAGCTAACGTTACGCTAAGAGCTAATTAGCCTTAACCTCAAGCCAGAACTGCGAGCAAGCTGAGCTGCAGTTTAAGTTTCTAGAAGGTCTACGGGCTCATACTGATGCTAGTAGTAGTTTTGATTGGGAAATGTTTTTTATAATTTGGGGAGAGTACGATGTCCGCTGCTAAACACATATCTGCTCGACACTGAAGCATTGACAACATGAGTTCTGAATACGCACTGCTGATTGGCTGTTACATCGCTCTGAATTCGCACTACTGATTGGCTTTGTATGTAACCAATCAGATGGTTGTGTGGGCGGGACAATGCTGGATGCTCAGACAGAGGCAGAAAGCAGAGCAGCTTGTTAAGACTTTAGTTTACAAACTCGTTCGATACACCTGTGAACCGGACCGAAATCCCCGTACCGAAATGGTTCAATACAAATACACGTACCGTTACACCCTTATTTCTCATTATACAAATTTAATCAAGCAAAGTTGTAATACAATTCCATTTTCTAAATATGACAATTTTTTTTTCTCAAGATTATATGATCTTTAGGCTCAAAATATGTTAACTTTTCCCCCCAGTTTTACAACTATTTCTTAACATCAGAACTTTATTCTGCTAAATATTATTACGTTATTGTAACAACATTAAACCTTTTCATGTGAAAACTCAATTGTATCATATTTTTTTGTGTTTGCAAAAATACAATGTAATTCTGCCTTCAATCATGTTTGCGTGCTTTAGCCAATTCATTTTTAGAAAATGAAAAAAGGCAGACCCAAACTAAGACCGGTTATGATAAATTTCAGTACATAATGTAGGGATGGGTACCTTTTATATCTGAACCAATATGGTACGGATTCCTGGTATCCGGGAATCAATACAGTAACAATTTATGGCATTTCTGTGTGTGTTCATGCAGTAATAAATGCTAATTTGTTTGATAATAAAAAATAATTTCATTTTACACAACAACGAGCTGATAATGATACTGTACATATGCTGTCCAGTTGTTAAATCTTGAACTTACACTTCTTAGTCTCATTTGCAACTTATAATGTTTTAGTTTTAGTGTCTAAAATGTGTTACAGTAGTTAGGAAGAAGTCTTTGCCATTAGGTTTATTGCCATTAGACTTTTATACTGTAAGTAGTGTACTTAAAAAACCCTGTTTCCGTATTAGTTAGGAAATTGTGTTAGATGTAATAAGTAAACGGAATACAATGATTTGCAAATCATTTTCAACTCATGTTCAGTTGAATAAGCTACAAAGACAACATATTTGATGTTAAAACTGAAAAAAAAAATTTTGGGGGTGCAAATAATCATTAACTTTAGAATTTAATGCCAGCAACACGTGACAAAGAAGTTGGGAAAGGTGGCAATGAATACTGATTAAGTTGAGGAATGCTCATCAAACACTTATTTGGAACATCCCACAGGTGTGCAGGCTAATTGGGAACAGGTGGGTGCCATGATTAGGTATAAAAGCAGCTTCCATGAAATGTTAAGTAATTCACAAACAAGGATGGGGCGAGGGTAACCAATTTGTAAGCAAATTGTCGAACAGTTTTAGCACATTTCTCAACGAACTATTGCAAGGAATTTAGGGATTTTACCATCTACGATCAGTAAAATCATCAAAAGGTTCAGAGAATCTGGAGAAATCACTGCACGTAAGCGATGATATTACGGACCTTTGATTACTCAGGCGGTATAGCATCAAAAACCGACATCAGTGTGTAAAGGATATCACCACATGGGCTCAGGAACACTTCATAAAACCACTGTCAGTAACTACAGTTGATCGCTACATCTGTAAGTGCAAGTTAAAACTGTACTATGCAAAGCGAAACCCATTCATCAACAACACCAAGGAACGCCACAGGCTTCGCTGGGCCCGAGTTCATCTAAGATGGACTGATGCAAAGTGGAAAGGTGTTCTGTGGTCTGACGAGTCCACATTTCAAATTATATTTGGAAACTGTGGACGTGGTGTCCTCCGGAACAAAGAGGAAAATAACCATCCGGATTGTTATAAGCGCACAGTTCAAAAGCCAGCATCTATGATGGTATGGTGGTGTATTAGTGCCCAAGGGATGAGTAAATTACACATCAGTGAAGGCACCATTAATGCTGAATGGTCCATACAGGTTTTGGAGCAACATATGTTGTCATCCAAGCAACCTTATCATGGACGCCTCTGCTTATTTCAGCAAAACAATGCCAAGCCACGTGTTAAAACAGCAAGGCTTCGTAGTAAAAGAGTGCGGGTACTTTCCTTGCCCGCCTGCAGTCCAGACATGTCTCCCATCAAAAATGTGTGGCGCATTATGAAGCGTAAAATACGACAACAAGACCCCGGACTGTTGAACGACTTAAGCTGTACATCAAGCAAGAATGGTAAAGAATTCCACTTTCATTCAAAGCTTCAATAATTAGTTTCCTCAGTTCCCAAACGTTTATTGAGTGTTGTTAAAAGAAAATGTGATGTAACACAGTGGTGAACATGCCCTTTCCCAACTACTTTGGCACGTGTTGCAGCCATGAAATTCTAAGTTAATTATTATTTGCAAAAAAAATAAAGTTTATGAGTTTGAACATCAAATATCTTGTCTTTGTAGTGCATTCAATTGAATATGGGTTGAAAAGGATTTGCAAATCATTGTATTCTATTTATATATACATCTAACACAATTTCCCAACTAATATGGAAATGGGGTTTGTATTTGGCTGTTTGTCTGCAACTGGACATGACATAACATGCAAAAAAAAAGTATGGTACCCATTGCTAAATACAATACAAATTGTGGCCATTTACAGTAGTTGATCTTCATCTGAATTAAGAATAACAGTATACGCGCCAGCCAAGATTAGACATACCCGTACAAAAAATAAATACCAATAAAAGAACTGTATCATATTTAGAGGTATTGTTATACCTTGTTCATTTAACATTGAGGTCAAATATTTGGAATAGAAACATTTCTTGCTATAATGTAGTGCAGCTCCACACCAATCAAAATGACGAAACTACGATAATAAACATAATGCGTATTTAAATCTACACAAGTTTACCGTAAACACACAGTAGTATCAAACAATCTGCAAGGCTTCCCAGTCACAGTGATGGCACATCTTAACTATGAATCACACCCACAACCGATGTGTCAGAGTGGGAAAACCCTCAAACACACTAAACTTCCCAAAATATGACAAGGTGTCAACCGCATCTTGTATTCAAATGTCACAGGTTGTCGGAGGAAAAAGGGCATGTTCCCAAAGAGGAAGTGGGCTGAGGTGTCATTTAACATGTCACCCAAAAATAACAATTCAATAACTCAAACATTAAATGCATGATACAGTGTAAAATGATGCATGTAAACACCGCAAAAATGCTTGTTATAGCCTTAAATTAATCCTAATAAACTCCCTGCAGACTATAATCTCAAGTGTTTTTACAAGATAACTGCAAGGTTGGTGAGGCTGCGGGGTGATATCAGTCACTGACATTTCATGTAAAGGGATGCTGACACATTGGCAGGGTTAATCCTGGGTGTTAACAAATTGCCTGTAATTGGGATTTGGAGCTTTTTTCTGTCAGCTTTACACCTGAAAATGCATGTGTCACATGCGGTCCAAAGAATGCAAACCATTAGAATCAGTGCAAACAAAGTCTGGAAAGTTGTTTTAAAAATTCAAAAGCAATAGCATTGATGAACTGATGTGCCTCAAGTGCGTGCGTGCGCGAATGAAGCAAGAGTGAGTGTGCCGTGGACTTTGACTTGATGGATTATTTTGGGTCTTTCAATTCATTTCTTTTAATAAAGTACTTCTCTGCCGTGGTTGTATTTTTAGCTTTTAATTAATTTTTATTAGGAAAGTAATTTTGTGTCGTTGGTTTTGTCTTTCAATATATCCATATGAAGAAAGAACACCCATGCCTTTAATTTTGGTATTGTAGAATATTTTGAGTCTTTCAATTCATCCATCCATCCATCCATTTTCTACCGCTTATTCCCTTTTGGGGTCACGGGGGGCGCTGGCGCCTATCTCAGCTACAATCGGGCGGAAGGCGGGGTACACCCTGGACAAGTCGCAACCTCATCACAGGGCCAACACAGATAGACAGACAACATTCACACCCACATTCACACACTAGGGCCAATTTAGTGTTGCCAATCAACCTATCCCCATGTGCATGTCTTTGGAAGTGGGAGGAAGCCGGACTACCCGGAGGGAACCCACGCATTCACGGGGAGAACATGCAAACTCCACACGGAAAGATCCCGAGCCTGGATTTGAACCCAGGACTGCAGGAACTTCGTATTGTGAGGCAGACGCACTAACCCCTCTTCCACCGTGAAGCCTCTTTCAATTCATTTCTTTATCAAAGTACTCCTGTGCCATGTGAGGATTTTTAGCATTTAATAATTTTTTATTAGAAAAGTACTCATGTGCCGTGATTTTTGTCTTTCAATATAATTATATTAGGAAAGAACCCCCTTGCCGTTGAGTTCGGCATTGTCGATTATTTTGAGTCTTTCAATTCATTTATTCCTGGTGACGTGAGTTTTGACTTCGGTGAATACAAATATTTTTAGAGTTATAATTTATGTTAAGAAATGGTAAATGGGTTGTACTTGTATAGCGCTTTTCTACCTTCAAGGTACTCAAAGCACTTTGACACTACTTCCACATTCACCTATTCACACACTGATGGAGGGAGCTGTCATGCAAGGCGCTAACCTGCAACCATCAGGAGCAAGGGTGTAGTGTCTTGCTCAGGGCACAACGGACGTGACGAGGTTGGTACTAGGTGGGGATTGAACCACGGACCCTCGGGTTGCGCACGGCCACACTCCCAAGTACCCCCTATGCTGTGGGTTTTGTCCTTGTAGATTATTTTGAGTCTTTTAATTCGTTTATTCCTGGTGACATGAGTTTTGACTTCAGTGATTACAAATATTTTTTAGAATTGTAAATCATTTATGTTAAGAAAGTACCCCCTAAGCTGTGGGTTTTGTCCTTGTAGATTATATTGAGTCTTTCGATAAATGCATATTAAATACCCCAGTCCTAATGTTGTCCATCTGTGTTGGCCCTGCGATGAGGTGTACTCCGCCTTCCGCCCGAGTGCAGCTGGGATAGGCTCGAGCACCCCCCGCGACCCTGAACGGGACATGCGGTAGAAAATGAATGAATGGATAACCCAGTGCTGTGTGTTTTAACTTGGTTGATTATTTTGAGACTTTCATTACCTTTCTATTAAGAAAGTATGCTCCGGAGCAATGGGTTTTGACTTTGTTAATTATTTTGAGGGTTTTAAATCAAATCAAGAATGTACATCCACGCAATGGGTTTTGGCTTTGAAGATAATTTTGAGTCTTTAAATTCACTTCTAGTATAAATTCACCAATGTTTTGACTTGGTTGATTTTTTGAGACTTAAAATACATTCCTTATAAACATCACAATGTTGTGGGATTTGATTTTATTGATAATTTTGAGTCCTTCAATACATTTATATTCTGAAAGTATACCCTGAGGACATGGGTTTTGACTTTGTTGATTTTTCTCATTGTCATCCCATTGGGTTGAGTTTTTTCTTGCCCTGATGTGGGATCTGACCTGAGGATGTTGTCGTGGCTTGTGCAGCCCTTTGAGACACTTGTGATTTAGGGCTATATAAGTAAACTTTGATTGGTTTATTAATTGATTGATTATTTTTAGAGTTTTATATCATCTATGTTAACAGAGTAACCCCTATGCTGTGGATTTTGGCTTTATAGATTATTTTTATTCTTTCAATACATTTATATAAATACACAAATGCTGTGGGTTTGACTTAATGGATTATTTTGAGACTTTTAATACATTTAAACATAGTACACCCCGGTGCCACAGGTTTTTAAATTGCCGAGTGTTTTGAGAAGTTGAATTTCCGTTAAGACAGTTCCCCCATTGTGTGGGTCTAGACATTGTTGATTATTTTCAGACTATCATTTAATTTCTATTAATAAATTACTTCTGTCTTGTGGGTGGATTATTTAGATTTTCATTCATTTCTATTTAAAATATACCCCTGTGCCTGGGATATGGCGTAATGGGGATCTTTCAATTTATTTATATTAAGAAGAAACCCGCATTCCGTTGGTTTTACCGGGAAGGATAGCTCAGGGTGTGTTTGGCCCCCAATCCAGTGGTTCGATCCTCAGTTCCCATGTGACCATGTTGAATTATCCTTGAGCAAAATACTAAGGCCCCAGTTGCACCTAATGCGGTAATAGTGTCAAAGCACCTTGTACCTTGAACGTAAAAAAGCGCTATTCACGTATATCCATTTACCATTTAGCATTGTAGATTATTTCAAATCTTTCAATTAATTCCTATGAAAAAGTATGTATCCGAAATATACCAGCGGACAGCGATCTACAAAATGTGACAATTTTAAGAGGACGGTGACGGCTTTTAAGTAGAGAAAGTCCAACTGCGGCAACAGCACGAAGCAAGTGTGACATCATGCTCGCTGCAGCTCGCTTTTTTTTCGAGAACATAGAGGGACAGAAGTAGCATCTCTAAACACAAGCACATTCTATAATAACACCAGAAAAAGATGCGAGATTTGTTGCTAGTCGTTTTTAATAAAGAAAAAAAATCACTAAAAGTCTCTGGACACTTAAAAAAATTCTTAACAAAGACAGCAAAATGATATAATAGAAAAATATGTTTTAATACTAATAATAATTAATAAGTGCACAGATTAGTTTTTAAGTGTATGCATACATTTCAGAGTCTTTTCAAAGAAAATCTTATCATAGCAAATGGTGACCACGCCCCCCACCACCTTCTCTAACCACAAACTAGAGGAAACCCTGCAGTTCTATAAGGAAAGTGTACCTCGGTGCAATGGATTTTGACTGTTGATTATTGTGAGAGTTTTAATTTCTAATAAGAAAGTACCCCATGCTGTTGGTTTTAGCCTTGTAGATTATTTAGAATCTTTCAATTACATTTCTTAAGTACCCCAGTGATGTGGGTTCTGACTTTGTAGAATAATTTTGGACTTTCAATACATTTCTATTAAGAAATAATATCTTGGTGCAATGTTTTTTTTTTGTTTTTTTTTACTTTCTTAATTATTTTGAGAGTAAAGAAAGTACTCCCTTGCCGTGGGTTATGGCTTTGTTGAATATTTTGGGAATTACAATTTGTTTCTACTAAGAAAGTGTATCCTTGTGCTATGGCTTTTGACTCATATTGGATTATTTGGAGACTTTTAATTCATTTCAAAGAGAAGAAAAATGTATACTGTCAACGGCCTGAAACAAAGTTGGAAGATTCTTTGAAACCGGATTTATTTCACATATATAATATACAATTAAAATCACGGTGACCATTACATTTAAAAAGAACTGCACTTTTTTGGTATTTTGTCTATAAGTCACAATTCTTATGAGAAACAAGAACACACATGTCTTTTTTTGTATGCGTTCTAACATAAAGGTCAGCCAATGGAGCCAATGGAAGCCATGACGTATATTATGATTATAAAACCCAATAAATAACCATCCAAAAAGCGCTAACAATACTCCATTTACATTTCGTGAGCTGATTATTAACAAAGTATTATCAATATTTTTATCGGAAGCGCTAACGTGAAGGACTTATTTTTAGCGGCAAATTGCTCAAGAAAGGTAACTTGCTTATGCTGCTATATTGACATTGTGATCTGGTGAACTGCTTTCTCGCCTCTGAGTTTGTGGAAGTTAATTCATGATTTTAAATCATGCCTCTCACCTGTATAGTAAAAGGATAAGCACATAATCTAAGGAGTTGGTCAACTTTGACAGCCAAATTAAATCCGAAAATGGCTAAAAAAAAGACTTGAAAAGACGCCTGGTTCAAACCTCTTTTTTCTACTCCCGAAGATTATGACTCATTCTTCATTGAAACAGGAATATGCAATATTTGATAACATCCTAACAGTCAGCATCCCAGTGCCAGCAGACATTGTACAGCAAGTGATGGTTTATTATGTTTGTTGTCTCTCATGAAGTCTGCTTTGTGTAGTATGATGTAATAAAAAGAAAAAACGAACATCATGATGCATTGGTAAAATTAATACGCCGCCGTATGCTTAGAATAAACAAAATACTTAAATATTACATGTTATTATGAGTGTGCCTGTTACCACAAGTACTTTACATAAGTGTTTACAGCGTGTAAGTATATATAACGTTAAGTAACAATAAGCCCCTATTTTTATGGCACATTGTTAAAGAAAAAGGTATGCTGCTGGATTGACATCATTACCTATTAAACTGCGTTCTCACCTCTAAGCTTGTGAAAATCAATTCCAAATTATGAATCAAGTTTCTCGCTTGTATAGTAGAAGGTTGTGGACATATATCGAGAAGTTGGTACACTTTGAAAGCCAACTTACACCTGGAAATGTCGAGAAACACCAGAAAAGAGGCTTGGTTCCACCCACCCAGGATTATGGGTAATTTTTCATCTAAACGTGAACTATATCAACATCCTATGAGCCGGCGCCCCAGTGTGAGCAGACATTGTACAGTAAGTGATGTTTTATTATGTTTGATGTCTCTTAATGAAGTGGTTTTACTTGTTATTGTTGATGGGAAAAGTGAACACAGTGATGCATTTGTGAAATTAATGCGCCGCTGTAGGCTTAAAGTATTATCATGAATGTGCTTGTTACTACATTACATACATACTTACAGTATCTATATAAATCCTTGATGGACGTGTTTGGATGTTTTTAAAGCGCTTTCTCGGCAGAACAGAGAGACTCCCATACGCTCCATTGTAAATGGACTTTTGCTCACATTTATTTACTATGTAGTAGCGATTTGCGATAATATCGGACTTGCTCAGGGCACAACGGACGTGACGAGGTTGGTACTAGGTTGGGATTGAACCAGGGACCCTGGGTTGCACACGGCCACTCTCCCAAGGACCCCCTATGCTGTGGGGTTTGTCCTTGTAGATTATTTTGAGTCTTTCAATTAACGGCAGATAACTATCGGAAATTATCGGTATCGGTTTCAAAAAGTAAAATTTTTGACTTTTTAAAACACTGCTGTACGGAGTGGTACACGGACGTAGGGAGAGGTACAGAGCACCAATATTGTCACGTTTGGAACGCATTTTGAGGCGCAAGTTGTCACCCCAAGATGCTGCAGGACTCGGACCAGGCAGGATTGCAGGTAAGAGCTGATTTTAATGTACAAAAAGGTAAAAGAACACTGATGCAAACAGAAAAGAAAGTGCGTGCCTACTCATGGGAAGCTAATGCTAAATTTAGCATGGAGTTCAAAGAGTTCAAGATGAGTGTGCCGAATGCACGGAAGCCAAGACGAGACTTAGCAAAAATACAAAGACTTAAGGAAACCAACGTGAGTGTTGCAAGTAGCAAATTATGAACCAAGACCGAACAAAGTGAGGAGGCATGTTTAAATACAGAAACAAACAATTACTGCAGGTGTGCGTAAAAAGGCATGGCAGGTGGAACAAATGAGGAACCATGGTAACTGAACAAACAAGGAAGTGCTCAAACAAAGGGATCGGAAGAGTCCAAAAATAAACAAAAGGACTCAAGGACTAAAACTATGTCAGATCCGGGGGCACCTTAAAAGGCACTGCGTTTCACACACACACACACACACACAAGTAAATGCAAGGCATACTTGGTCAACAGCCATACAGGTCACACTGAGGGTGGCCGTATAAACAACTTTAACACTGCTACAAATATGCGCCACACTGTGAACCCACACCAAACTAGAATGACAAACATATGGGACGGCGTGGCGCAGTGGAGAGAGTGGCCGTGCGCAACCCGAGGGTCACTGGTTCAAATCCCACCTAGAACCAACCTCGTTGTGTCCTGAGCAAGACACTTCACCCTTGCTCCTGATGGGTGCTGGTTGGCGCCTTGCATGGCAGCTCCCTCCATCAGTGTGTGAATGTGTGTGTGAATGGGTAAATGTGGAAGTAGTGTCAAAGCGCTTTGAGTACCTTGAAGGTAGAAAAGCGCTATACAAGAACAACCCATATATTTATTTATTTTTATATTTCGGTAGAACATCCGCACCATAACACAACATAAACACAACAGAACAAATACCCAGAATCCCTTGCAGCACTAACTCTTCCGGGACGCTACAATATACACACCCCCACCCCGCTATCCCCCCACCTCCACCTCCTCATGATCTCTGGGAGAGCATGTCTCGAATCCCAAGCTGCTGTTTTGAGGCATGTTAAAAAATAATGCACTTTGTGACTTTAATAATAAATATGGCAGTGCCATGATGGCATTTTTTTTCCCTAAACTTGCGTTGATCTATTTTGGAAAACCTCGTTACATTGTTTAATGCATCCAGCGGGGAATCACAACAAAATTAGGCATAATAATGTGTTAATTCCACAACTGTATATATCGGTTATATATATTAACATTGCAACACATGCCAATAAAGCCGGTTTAGTTTACCAAATTGCAATTTAAAATTTCCCGCAGAGTTTATTGTTGAAAACGTCGCGGAATGATGACGCATGCGCGTGACGTCACGGACTGTAAGGAAATATTAGCGCTGCACGACTCTCGGCTAAAAGTCGTCTGCTTTAACCGCATAATTACACAGTATTTTGGACATCTGTGTTGCTGAATCTTTTGCAATTTGTTCAATTAATAATGGAGAAGTCAAAGTAGAAAGATGGAGTTGGGAAGCTTTAGCCTTTAGCCACACAAACACACGGTGATTCCTTGTTTAAAATTCCCGAAGTAGAAACTTTACTACGGATCAGAGTGGTCAAGCGAACATGGTTCCCGACCAAATGTCAACCAGCAGTTTTCGGTGAGAAAATTGTGGTAAAAAGTCGCCTCTTACCGGATATCAGCTGAGCTTGCGCTGTCCATACAGCTGTCGTCGACTTCCCTAGGACACTTGCCTCAACACACCTGTGGACACACCCCTCCGACTATCAGGTACTATTAAACTCACTAAAACACTAGCAACACAATAGAAAGATAAGGGATTTCCCAGAATTATCCTAGTAAATGTGTCTAAAAACATCTGAATCCGTCCCAATGCAATCACCTTTTTTTTTTTTCTTGTAGTGCTTTGCTATCAATATACTCAAACACAAATCTTTCATACTGGCTCAAATTAATGGGGAAATTGTTGTTTTCTCGGTCCGAATAGTTCTTACTGCTGGTGGCTCCCATTAAAAACAATGTGACGATGTGTGGAGCCCTGCAACTCGTTACGTCACGCGCACATGCTTCCGGTAAAGGCAGGGCTTTTCTATTAGCGACCAAAAGTTGCGAACTTTATCGTTGATGTTCTCTACTAAATCCTTTCAGCAAAAATATGGCAATATCGCAAAATGATCAAGTATGACACATAGAATGAACCTGCTATTCCTGTTTAAATAAGAAAATCTAATTTCAGTAGGCCTTTAAGAGTTGGACAATTTCAGAATATCAGATATCGACAAAAAAAAAATCCATTATCCGACATGCTATTTAGAATGCATTAAAAAAGAAAAACGTGTGGATTGTGAATGGTAGGCAACATTTTAAAAAAGGGCATTTCCCTTTAAGATATTGAACAAGTTGACCTTAGTTTTCACGAGTAGTGAAAAGGGATTCCAGTATACTTTTATTTCTAATTAAGAAAATTGTGATTGGCTTTTTTATTTAGTGCACAAAGTGAAAATGATGGGATTGCAATGTTAATTATTGCAAACATCCCGTCAAGTGTGCAGCAGCAGCACATAGAAGGGGACACCGAATGGCGTCAAGTTGGTGCTTCACGTTACTCGTCACATGCCAGCATCTTGGCCAAACACCCAAGCTGTTGTCCAAGCACATGTTATCAACAAATGGCCATCAAAACCGACATATTTACAAGTGAACTGTTGTATGCAACTTCAGTGAAGTGTCAGTGCGGTGCAGCCGCGGCACACACCAGCCATCTCTCCTCGTGTTAGCTCCTGGTGCTAGTCCTTCCTCTAATAAACAAACACGTTTCAGTGTGACAGTGAGTGACAGCTAAACGTCCAATTACTAGTTAAATCCAAAAGCGACATAGCGAAAGGGTGTTACAAAAATGTATTTAAGTGACACATTGCTGTCACCAATGGTGGCGGATGAGGCGAGTCCGCCAGGTGATATAGGTCCCAGTAATGGACGCACGTTGACAAACGTTGACAAATGTCACTTCTACCTGAAACCTGTTGGCTCCTCCTCTCGTCCACTCGCTGCTCCCTCCAGGGCTCGCCTGGGTGAAGTTCAGTCACGCCAGCCTCCTCCTCGTCACCCCCCGTCGTCTCCTCAAACTTTCCCCTTATCCTCCAAGCGGCGGTGGTTCGGTCCTCTCAAAGTAGAAATGAGCACCGGTACCGCTGTGGGGAGAGTGTGAGAGCCGGCGAGCAGCGTTCAGACAGCGGGCAAGTTTGGCGCGGCTCTCCCACTGGCAACCATCGGAGACACTCTCCGGCTCTGGAAGCTCAACCCCGGCTCGAAGCCCCGCCTCTTTCCTCTCACGAAGGCCAGTGGTAGAGAGTGGAAGTCCTCCGCTCCTTCCAGATGTGCACTGTGCTCTGCAGAGACAGTGTGATTACTCGTTTTTAGGAAACTATTTTCAATTTAATTCAATCATATTTTCACACTAAATCGGTACTTTAAAACGAAAACAAGCCACAATTTTTGTATTTAAAAAAAAAAAAAACAAACAAACAAACAATTCCCTATTATTTGCAGAGGTGGGTAGAGTAGCCAGAAATTGTACTCAGGTAAGAGTACTGTTACTTTAGAAATGTATTACTCAAGTAAAAGTAAGGAGTAGTCACCCAAGTATTTACGTAAGTAACAGTAAAAAGTATGTTGTGAAAAAACTACTCAAGTACTGAGTAACTGATGAGTAACCTGCTTGTTTAATGATTACAGCAACAAATAATGCACAAAAACATAAAAATAGCAATGAGCAAATTCAGAGCCAGGAATATCTCTTTAGCAACTAAAACAATAATATATATTAAATAATAATACATTAAAATAAAAAAAAATTAAGGCACATTGAGCCACAATAACTTAATAGCACCATAGGCTCAGTAGACATTGATTGATTGATTGATTGATTCAAACTTGTATTAGTAGATTGCACAGTACATATTCTGTACAATTGATCACTAAATGGTAACACCCCAATAAGTTTTTCAACATTAATCAATTACTTAATGACCAAGTCGAGGTGATCTACCTCATATATACATACACAGTGTATATATATATATATATATATATATATATATATATATATACATATATAGATATATATATATATATATATGTATATATATATATATACATACACACACACATATATATACATTTATATATACAGTATATAATTTATATTTATTTGGCTGTTTTTGTTCACATGTTAAAGGTGTTTTAATGAATATACATGCATGTCTAACATATACAGTAGATTCCTATCTTTTATGATGACAAGAATATAAATTGGCGTATTACCTGATTCTGATGACTTGCATTGATTGGAATCAGTAGTGCTGATAACGTCCACTCTTTCAAATGTAGGAGAAAAAAAGTTCCTCCTTTCTGTCTAATACCACATGA
The DNA here is from genome assembly GCF_033978795.1 of Nerophis ophidion. NCBI lineage: Eukaryota > Metazoa > Chordata > Actinopteri > Syngnathiformes > Syngnathidae > Nerophis > Nerophis ophidion. The sequence continues at coordinate 60,401,632 of NC_084618.1, forward strand.
AAGTCGTTGGTTTTTGGCATCTTATTTGTCCAGCTTCCATATTCGTTTTTATACACTTTACACTTTAAGAAATACACTGGCGGCAAACTCCGTAGCTTGCTAGCTTGTTTGCGCTGGCTTTCGGAGACTCTTATTTTGTTAGCACAGGAGCGATGGAGCGGCACTTTTATTGTGAAGACAGGAACTGTGCGATCAGTCTTTAGGCTTTTGACGGGAAGTACGGTTGAAATAAAAAGTGTCTTTTTTTCCTTTACACTTTTGATTGATTGATTGAAACTTTTATTAGTGGATTGCACAGTACAGTACATATTCCGTACAATTGACCACTAAATGGTAACACCCCAATAAGTTTTTCAGCTTAAGTCGAGTTGAACGTGAGATGGTCATGTGACCGCCCGGCTCTGTTTGATTGGTCCAACGTCACCAGTGACTGCATGTGATTGGTGAAACGCAGGCATGCGTATTCTACATTGAAGGTCTGTCTGACAAACCAAAACAAACATTAACAGATCGCTAAAAAAAAAAAGTAGCAAGTAACGAGCTGAACGTAGATAAATGGAGCGGAGTAAAAGTAGCGTTTCTTCTCTATAAATATACTCAAGTAAAAGTAAAAGTATGTTGCATAAAAACTATACGTAGAAGTACAATTATCCCAAAAGTTACTCAAGTAGATGTAACGGAGTTTCCTCCGCCGTGTGGCGGGGCTCTCCCTTAGAGATAGGGTGAGAAGCTCTCCCATCCGAGAGGAGCTCAAAGTAAAGCCGCTGCTCCTCCACATCGAGAGGAGCCAGATGTGGTGGCTCGGGCATCTGGTCAGGATGCCACCCGAATGCCTCCCTAGGGAGGTGTTTAGGGCACGTCCAACCGGTAGGAAGCCACGGGGAAGACCCAGGACACGTTGGGAAGACTATTTCTCGCGGCTGGCCTGGGAACGCCTCGGGATCCCCCGGGAAGAGCTAGACGAAGGGGCTGGAGAGAGGGAAGTCTGGGCTTCCCTGCTTAGGCTGTTGCCCCTGCGATCCGACCTCGGATAAGCGGAAGAAGATGGATGGATGGTTGAACAGCTTAGTAATTGAAATACCAAGTACAGTTATCAACTAAGTACAGTAGTACTTCCATTTAAGAGGTAAATTGGTTCTGTGACAGAGCTCTTTACTCAAAACTAGGGTTGTATGGCAGTATAGTATCGCAATACTAATGAATCATATTCGGTACTATACCGCCTCTAAAAAGAACCGGTCCCCACCCGTCGGCTTTAACAACAGTTAGTTATTTTTACAACAATCATGATTGTTGTAAAAATACAGAATATAGAGAACATGGTTACATGGTTAGCACGCTTTACGTTAGCAACAGGTTTTGGTACCCATCCATCCATTCATCCATCCATCCCTGGCGCCTATCTCAGCTACAATCGGGCGGAAGGCGGGGTACACCCTGGAAAAGTCGCCACCTCATTGCAGGGCCAACACAGATAGACAGACAACATTCACACTCACATTCACACTCTAGGGCAAATTTATTGCTGCCAATCAACCTATCCCCAGGTGCATGTCTTTGGAAGTGGGAGGAAGCCGGAGTACCCGGAGGGAACCCACGCATTCACGGGGAGGACATGCAAACTCCACACAGAAAGATCCCAAGCCTGGGATTGAACTCAGGACTGCAGGACCTTCGTATTGTGAGTCAGACGCACTAACCCCTCTGCCACCTTGAAGCCCCATTCCCCATCCCTACTTATTACATGACAATGGGTTATACTTGTATATAGCTTTTCTGTTTTTTTTTTAAGGAACTCAAAGCGCTTTAGAGCTGCACGAACTAATCGATTAAATCGATTAAAATCAATGATAAAAATAGTTGGCGATTAATTTAGTCATCGATTCGTTGGATCTATGCTATGCGCATGCGCTGCGGCTACGTCCCATGTGGTGGCAGTGAGCCAGCCAATGATGTGTCATGTGCAGCTCACGTGACCACGCCGTCTCCTTTGCCTGGAAACATTCGAGAAATGGCGAAGGGAAACAATACGGATAGTTCAGCAGAGAAACATCTCAAGGTTATTGCTTCAATAGAGAAAAGTGTACGACCTAGGTCGTCCAAAGTGTCAGAACACTTTACTTTAAAGACTTCAAAGAAGACAGTTTCCTACAAAACGTGCAGCATGGTCCTCGCGTGGCACGGAAGGACAACATTGCTTCGGGAGCACCTGAAGAGGAGCCATGGATGAAGGGAAGAACTCACGGTACATAACTTTTTTAAGTCCATACTCCGAATATATTGATCCGGCCTTTTTGGTGAGTAACGTTAACGTTATCCCTTTGTTGCAACGCGGGGCTGATAATGTGTCTCCGGCACATTTGACTCCGTTTTGAGAGAGAAAATGCACGTTTACCAATTTTGAAATAAATGCAACGGACAGAAATATATCAGGTTGGTTTCATAATGGATCAATGTATCCGGGCCCAATAACGCTATATAAATCTATTTAGACTTGAGTGACACTTTAGTATAACTAAACTTTATGAAGGTGCTGGAATACTGTATTTCATGGTATTATTCAGAGGTAGCCTAAAGTGAATCCTTTATTCTTCAGAACAGAAACGTGTACAATATCTGACCCAGTTCTGATCTGATGATTACATTTCTGTGTTATTATTGGTGTATTCTGCAACTTCAATCTCCATTTATTTAATTTAGCTTTTTTTTTAACATGGTGGTGTATTTTACTTTTACGTCAAAAATTATTAATTAAATCAACTGGGTGTGTATTGAGTGACATGTAAATGATGCTACTATGTATGTTCATAATATGGTTTCCCTCATTTCAGAAAGAAACAAGCCAGCATTAACGACTTGGTATAAAAGAAGATCTGCACACCACGGCAAGCAGCTGCATTGACTGATACTATCCTGAATATGTTGGTAACTGACATGAGGCGACTATCAATGGTGGAGGATGAAGGTTTTAGACAAATGATTCATGTCCTCAACCCTGGTTACACTCTTCCCTCGAGGAACCATTTTACCAAACTGATGGAGGGGAAGTACGAGCAGACATTCCATGCAGTGTAGACTGATATAAAAGCCACTCAGAGCAAAATTGCTCTCACAACTGATGTGTGGACAAGTGTAGCCACCTTGGCAATACATGCCGTTACATTGGAGACGAATGGAACAAGAAGTCAATCTGCCTTATGACCATGCCACTAGAGGAAAGACATTCATCATCCAACATTGCAGAATTGTTGGAATAGGTAATAGCCAGGTTTGAAATTACCCTAAGCAAAATTATTGCTATTGTGCTTGACAATGGTGCACTTTATAAAAAAAAAAACATTTTTGTAACACTGGCTTTGTTTTATTTGGTAAGTCGAAAGGACATGGTGCCAGTATGCATTTTTTTTTTAAATAAAGTATTGGAAAGGATAGAAATGTAGTTTGTCTGTTTTATCCTATTATTAATCGATCAATCGAAGTAATAATCGACAGATTAATCGATTATCAAATTAATCGTTAGTTGCAGCCCTAAAGCGCTTTGACACTATTTCCGCATTCCCACATACATGCACACACTGATGGCGGGAGCTGCCACGCAAGGGGCTAACCATGGCCCATCAGGAGCAAGGGTGAAGTGTCTTGCTCAAGGATAAAACGGACGTGACTAGGATGGCAGAAGGTGGGGATTGAACCAGGAACCCTCAGGTTGCTGGAACAGCCATTCTCCCAACTTCCCCTAGACGTCCCCAAAACGAATTGATGTCTGTTGGTTGAATATGTTTTTTTGTTGTATTTGTGCCAGCTCAGATTTCAGAAAAATCTTCGAGAATATACCTTTTAAAGATGGCTGAGCCACAAACGCTACATGGGCCAAAGACACAGACCAGTGTGAACAATTACAGCAAGAAGCGTGAAGAAATTACAATTAAAAATATACAAGCACTGTTTTCTCTGATGTGACAGATTACTCCGCGGACGCCAAATATAAGTCCAAGTATCATCACAATTGTACTAAATTACAGTGCTGAAAACAAGAAGTACAGTGCAGATGGTTTTAGGGCATGTTGGAAAAGATGAACATGTTTTGCAGTGACAACATCGATATTGGAGAGATGTCAAAGGGTAGGTTCTGATGGCTTGAACCCAAATTAATAAAATCAGTGTGAGGCCTTCTTACGGGAAGTGCCCACCCCCCACCCCCTTACTTTTTTGTCATCTGCTGGATCCAAAAGCCAAGAAATGATCATTGTGGAACAGCAGGCAGGGTCTTTGGCTTTATTCAAATACGAAAATGGATATGTTTTGCATTAAATTTTAAACAACCTGGTCCCTCCTCCATTGCGTGACTGTACCCCGTGTCCCACTGAGAGCACCATTAAAGCTTAAAATATCCTACCATTCCAGATTGTGCTGTGCGATCTTCTCCCAATGAGCTTTTGGCTTTTTATAAAACACTGAATACTTGCAGAAGTGTTTTTTTTATTAAAGCATACAGTTTGCTTTTGCAAACATCACCACATAAAAACACATAAAAACACATAAAACACATAAAACACATAAAAAATAAAGTACTATCTATCTATCTAACATATACGTGCATACGTGTGAAGTAACATTTCACATTCTGTTGTGTAATTGACCCCTTATTTTGTATTACATGACACAGGTGTGTTTACTCAATTTTTGTACACAATCATATTTGTGAGTACAGGTGTCTTTATTTATGCCACAAAGAAAACTAAGTGTTAATTGGAAGGAAAAGATAATGGAAGAAAGAAAGGCTGTCATTACCCACATTTCAAAAGCTCTCTCTCTCTCTCTCTCTTTCTTTATGTGTATATGTATCCATCCATCTATCCATCCATCCATTTACTACCGCTTGTCCCTTTTGGGGTCGCGGGGAGTGCTGGAGCCTATCCCAGCTGCATTCGGGCGGAAGGCAGTGTACTCCTTGGACAAGTCACCACCTTATATATATATATATATATATATATATATATATATATATATATATATATATATATATATATATATATATATATATATATATATATATATATATATATATATACTGTATTGTATTAGGGCTGTGAATAAAACCTTGATGGAGGGTTTTGAAGTTGTTATAGAGGGCTTTGAAGGCTACAACCGTGACTCCCATTAGCCGCATCTGCCAAGCATTTTTTTTATCATCTTTAAAATCATTAAACAACAAAACAAATGTGTGTTCTTGTGAATCATAGTGATTGTGAACGATAAGCAAAATTCCAACAAAAGTGCAGTTCCCCTTTAAATATTTATTTGCTAGAAAAAAATAGTGAAATAACTTCTCAAAGCTTCCGGGGCTTCTTAAGCCAGTGCAAACCTACATTCCAGGCCAGAACGTAGTCTCATGTTCAGTACAGTAAGCCGTAACATCTTGCTCTATGCTCTCTCCCGCTCTCTCTTTGTGTTCTTTACCCGTCGTGCTCATTGTGTCCTGTTTCGTGCCGTTCCAGCAGCATTCCTCCCTCCCCTGATTGCGAGCTGTGTGTCTCGTCTTCCCGTGTTCCCCTCCGGTTCCGCTACGGATCCAGGCTGCCCCTTTTAGATCTCGACCTTCTTGCCTAGACACAGACATTTGACGTCTCTGTCCTGCCCTTGACCTAACGCCTGTCTCTGGACCTTTGAGTGTGCCTTTCCCTTCTTGGACTTCCGCACCTCGTGTAACACTCATCAGTTAATCTCTACACCATAGTCGCACACTACACATATTTTGGATTTGCTACACACTCCATAATTATATATATATATATATATATATATATATATATATATATATATATATATATATATATATATATATATATGTATATATATATATTAATAATTAGAGCTATAAACATCGTCCCTGCTGCCTGTGCCGTCTTCTTCCCCTGTACGGTGACATCATGTACAGTATATAAAACCTTAAAGCAGGGGTCTCAAACTCAATTTACCTGGGAGCCACTGGATGCAGAAACTGGGTGAGGCTGGGCTGCAAGAAAATATTTCTTAAAAAATCTAACATGTACTTTTTAATGAATTCACCTTCTATGAATGGCTTTCCCGTCCTAGCAACATACTTGCCAACCCTCGCGATTTTTCCGGGAGACTCCTGAATTTCAGTGCACCTCCCGACAATATACCGGTGAAACCATTCTCCCGAATTTTTCCCAATTTTCACCCGGCCGACATTATTAAGGGCTGCCGTGACTGCACTGCTTTTAACGTCCTCTACAACAGTGGTTCACAACCTTTTTTCAGTGATGTACCCCCTGTGAACATGTTTTTAATTCAAGTACCACCTAATAAGAGCAAAACATTTTTGGTTGAAAAAAAGAGATAAAGAAGTAAAATACAGCACTATGTTATCAGTTTCTGATTTATTAAATTGTATAACAGTGCAACATATTGCTCATTTGTAGTGGTCTTTCTTGAACTATTTGGAAAAAAAGATATAAAAGTAACTAAAAACTTGTTAAAAAATAAACAAGTGATTCAATTATAAATAAATATTTCTACACATACAGGTGCTGGTCATATTATTAGAATATCATGAAAAAGTTGATTTATTTCATTAATTCCATTTAGAAAGTCAAACTTGTAGAATGTATACATTCATTGTATATGCACCTAAGGAGGAGCTGCTCCAATTTTGTTGTTCTTTGAACCTGTTCATTGCAATAATGACAATAAAACTCTATTCTATTCTATTCCAAACAGACTGATACATTTCAAGTGTTTTTTGCCAAAAAGGAGACAATTATAGCTGACAACCAATGAAAACCCTAAGTTCAACATCTCAGAAAATTTGAATATGGTGAAAAGGTCAGATATTGAAGACACCTGGTGCCACACTCTAATTAGCTAACTAACTCAAAACACCTGGAAAAGCCTTTAAATGGTCTATCGTTTTGATTCTGTATGACACACAATCATGGGGAAGACTGCTGACTTGACAACTGTCCAAAAGATGACCATTGATACTTTAAAGAAGGAGGGTAAGACACAAAAGGTCATTGCCAAAGAGGTTGGATATTCCCAGAGCTCTGTGTCCAAGCACATTAATAGAGAGGCGAAGGGAAGACAAAGATGTGGTAGAAAAAAGTGTACAAGCAAGAGGGATAACCGCGCCCTGGAGAGGATTGTCAAACAAAACCGATTCAAAAATGTGGGGGAGATCCACAAAGAGTGGACTGCAGCTGGAGTCAGTGCTACAAGAACCACCACACACCGACGTATGCAAGATATGGGCTTCAGCTGTCGCATTCCTTGTGTAAAGCCACTCTTGAATAAGAGACAACGTCAAAAGCGTCTCGCCTGGGCTCAAGACAAAAAGGACTGGACTGCTGCTGAGTGGTCCAAAGTTATGTTTTCAGATTAAAGTAAATTGTGTATCTCCTTTGGAAATCAAGGTCCCAGAGTCTGGAGGAAGACAGGAGAGGCACAGAATCTAAGTTGCCTGAAGTCCAGTGTCAAATTTCCACAATCGGTAATGGTCTGGGGAGCCATGTCATCTGCTGGTGTTGGTCCACTGTGTTTCCTGAGGTCTAGGGTCAATGCAGCAGTCTACCAGGAAGTTTTAGAACACTTTATGCTGCCTGCCGCGGACCAATTTTATGGAGGTGAAGATTTCATTTTCCAACATGACTTGGCACACAGTGCCAAATCTACCAGTACCTGGTTTAAGGACCATGGTATCCCTTTTCTTGATTGGCCCGCAAACTCACCTGACCTTAACCCCATAGAAAACCTATGGGGTATTGTGAAGCGGAAGATGCGAGATGCCAGACCCAACAATGCTGAAGAGCTGAGGCCACTATTAAAGCAACCTGGGCTCTCATAACACCTGAGGAGTGCAACAGACTGGTCGACTCCATGCCACGCCGTATTGCTGCAGCAATTCAGGCAAAAGGAGCTGCAACTAAGTATTGATTGCCGTACATGCTGAAACTTTCCATGTTCATACTTTTCAGTTGGCCCACATTTCTAAAATAATTTTTTGGTACTAGTCGTAACTAATATTCTAATTTTCTGAAATACTGAATTTGGGATTTTCAGTAATTGTCAGTACTAATCATCAAAATTTAAAGAAATAAACATTTCAAATATATCTCTATGTGTGCAATGAATTGATATAATATGTAAGTTGTACGTTCTGAATATAATTACTGAAATAAATCAACTTTTTCATGATATTCTAATAATATGAACATCACCTGTCGAAGTAATCATCAACTTAAAGTGCCCTCTTTGGGGATCGTCATAGAGATCTATCTGGATTCATGAACTTAATTCTAAACATTTCTTCACCAAAAAAGAAATCTTTAACATCAATATTTATGGAACATGTCCACAAAAAGTCTAGCTGTCAACACTGAATGTTGGATTGTTGTATTATTTTTCCACAGTTTATGAACTTCATTCATACTTCATTGAAGTATTATTCAATAAACATATGTATAAAGGATTTATGAATTGCTGCTGTTTTTTAGAATGTTTTTAATAAATCTCCGCGCACCCCTAAAAGAAGACTATTGCCCCACTACATGTCATCACGCACGCTTTTATATCACACAACCAGCGAACCGGCTCTGTATCATGTTGTGTGAGACTTGTGCAGAACAACGTCAGTTGCTGCAAGACGTACTTGTTCAATAGCCATACACGTCACACTAAGGGTGGCCATAAAAAAACTTAACACTGTTACAAATATGCGCCAGACTGTGAACCCACACCAAACAAGAATGACAAACCTTTTTTGGGAGAACTTCCGCACCCTAACACAACTTAAACACAAGAGAACAAATGCCCAGAACACCTTGCAGGGCTACATTATACGACACCTCAACCGACGCAAGTAGGGAGGGTGGGGGTGTGGGGGGTTGGTGGTAGAAGGGGTGTGTATATTGTAGCCCAGAAGAGTTAGGTCTGCAGGGGATTCTGGGTAATTATTCTGGTGTGTTTATGTTGTGTTACGATGCGGATGTTCTCCCGAAATATGTTGGGTTCCCAGTCTGGCACATATTTGTAACAGTGTTAAAATTTTTTTTACGGCCACCCTTAGTGTGACGTGTGTAGCTGTTGATCAAATATATCTTGCAACAACACACAAGTGTCTTACATGGCCAGATGCAACATATAACTGGGCTTGCATGCTGCCAATTCAGGATGTAGGGGGCGCTAAAGGCAGTGCCATTATGGCACTCCTTGAATATTGTTGATCTTGTAAAAATTGACAGGGGCTTCGAGAGTATTGGTGCCCGGAAATTCAGGGGTCTCCCGGGAAAATTGGGGACGTTGGCAAGTATGACGCTGTCATGCCGCGTTCATATTAAACTTGTGGGCCGCACCAACATTAAATTGTCATATCAAAGTGCGGGCCGCATAATAACGTCTCGCGGGCTGCAAATGGCCCGCGGGCCACATGTTTGAGACCGCTGCCTTAAAGGATGGTTCTCCCAGGGTGTGCGTCTGGCCAGGACCATCTCTGCATAGAGCAAAGATATGACGCCAATGATCTCCCTGGTGGCTGTGAGCAGTATGGCCATAACATCTGGTAGGACCTTAATCGGAATAAATTTCTGATTGCTTTGCTCTTGTCGCATCAATACGAGGTCACGAGTCACGTATTTTCCCTCCACGTTTCATCCCGCCCTACAGAGGCAGCACTGTTCTACAGTGTTCTCCTTGTTTCCTCTGCCGCCTTAAAGGCTTTCCTATGCTGCGAGTGGCACTAAGCTGTGTCAGTTGTCACACATCACCACGTACGTGAGGAATGCGGCGCTGCAGGGCTCTGTGAGGGGGACACACAGGCATGCAAGAGTAACCCAGCGGAGGGCCAAAAGAATGTACCGGCGGTGGTGCAATCATAACCGGATATCTCCACGAAAGAATGAACCGCCGTGTGGCGTGTTTGCATGTAGCGTGACATCACTCAGTGTGAGGGTTTGTACTGTCATGATCCCTTCACGTATAGTGACTCAGGCCTCCGGGGTCTCCTCGATGCAGCTGCAAGTTTGCACTGCAGATCAGTGGGGTTGAATCTTAATGTCTTCCCAGTCTGGAATAGCTGCACTCTATTGTGAGCCATACGAGTAAATTTAGTCATGCGTCGTGCAGCATGTCAAATATAGTAAAAAGCTTTGGTTCAATTTAAGGCTTTATGTAGACCCCCTGCCCCCGCCTTTACTCACGCACACGCACACGCACGCACGCACGCACACACACACGCACACACACACGCGCACACGCGCACACACATACGGGATGCGAGCAAATCTTCAACCTGTCAGGCTTGACTTCTGGGGCCCACAAGGCACTTTTTGCCGTGCGCCTGGCTGCAGTGCAGAGAATTAAAATCTGGACACGTTTCAAGGATCCACGTGCTATTTGGAGAGGGGGCAACAAAGACTTACAGACAGTCTAAGAGCGGCAAGAAGGATCGTGTATTTCCACACAGCACTCGTGTGCATGTATTGGTAATATCAGGGCTAAAAGTGCTAATATGGCCAGACACGGAGTGAGAAAGAAAGCCCAACGATGTACACTGGTGCAAATATGAAACCTCAGATACTTCCTGGTTAGCTTAACTTAATTATAACTTTGTGGCAGCAACAAAAATTTGCAGTTCTGTTATTCTATGAAGAAAAAAAAAGTGTGGTTCACCAAACATAACTACAATAATGTCCACCTTCCGGTCCGATCTGCTTTTTAATTGTCATTTCCCCATTATAACTTACATCTTGCGTTCAAATGCAGCAACGTAGATCCACTTTTGAGTGGGCTATTGTTGCTAGGCAGACTTTATTGGCTTCAAACCGTCTGTATGGATATGCATAGTACACTAATACCTCAACTAACAAACATTGGTTATGTGTAGGGAGGTCCGATAATATCGGACTTCCGGTATTATCGACCAATAAATGCTTTGAAATTTAATATCAGAAATTATCGGTATCGGTTTAAAAAAGTAAAATGTATGACTTTTTAAAACGCCGCTGTACACAGACATAGGGGAGAAGTACAGAGTGGCAATAAACCTTAAAAGCACTGCCTTAGCGTGCTGTCCCAATCACATATCTACAGCTTTTCACACACACAAGTGAATGCAAGGTAAACTTGGTTAACAGCCATACAGGTCACACTGAGGGTGGCTGTATGAACAACTTTAACACTGCTACTAATATACGCCACACTGTGAACCCACACCAAACAAGAATGACAAACACATTTCGGGAAAACATCCGCACCGTAACACAACATAAAACACAACAGAACAAATACCCAGAAACCCTTGCAGCACTAACTCTTCTGGGACACTACAATATACACCCCCGCTACTAAAACCCAGCCCACCTCAACCTCCTCTTGCTTTCTCAGGGAGAGCATGTCCCAAAGTCTAAGCTGCTGTTTTGAGAAATGTTAAAAAAATAATGCACTTTGTGACTTCAATTATAAATATGGCAGTGCCATGTTGGCATTTTTTTTCCTAAACTTGAGTTGATTTATTTTGGAAAACTTTATTACATTGTTTAATGCATCCAGCGGGGCATCACAAACAAAATTAGGCATAATAATTTGTTAATTCCACGACTGTATATATCGGTATCGGTTGATATCGGAATCGGTAATTAAGAGTTGGACAACATCGGAATATTGGATATCGGCCAAAAAAAGCCATTATCGGACATCTCTAGTTCTGTGACGGCGCTCCTGACTCAAAACACTTGTATCTCAAATAAACCATCAATCAATCAAAGTTTACTTATATAGCTCTAAATCATGAGTGTCTCAAAGGGCTGCACAAGCCACAACGACATCCCCGGCTCGGATCCCACATCAGGGCAAGAAAAAAACTCAACCCAACGGAATGACAATGAGAAACCTTAAGCGACCAGTGCAATGGAGGTCGAAGGGATCTAGCATTAGAGTGTGAGAGTCCAGTCCATAGTGGATCTAACATAATAGTGTGAGAGTCCAGTCCATAGTGGATCTTTCAAAATAGTGAGAGTCCAGTCCATAGTAGATCTAACATAATAGTGTGAGAGTCCAGTCCATAGTGGATCTAACATAATAGTGAGAGTCCAGTCCATAGTAGATCTAACATAATAGTGTGAGAGTCCAGTCCATAGTGGATCTAACATAATAGTGAGAGTCCAGTCCATAGTAGATCTAACATAATAGTGTGAGAGTCCGGTCCATAGTGGATCTAACATAATAGTGTGTGTCCAGTTCATAGTGGATCTAAGATAATAGTGTGAGAGTCCGGTCTGTAGTGGAGCTAACATAATAGTGTTAGAGTCCAGTCCATAGTGGATCTAACATAACAGTGTGAGAGTCCAGTCCATAGTGGATCTAAGATAACAGTGTGAGAGTCCAGTCCATAGTGGATTGAACATAATAGTGTGAGAGTCCAGTCCATAGTGGATCTAACATAATAGTGTGAGAGTCCAGTCCATAGTGGAGCTAACATAATAGTGTGAGAGTCCAGTCCATGGTGGATCTAACATAATAGTGTGAGAATCCATTCCAGTGGATCTAACATAATAGTGTGAGAATCCAGTCCATAGTGGATCTAACATAATAGTGAGAGAGTCCAGTCCATAGTGGAGCTAACATAATAGTGTGAGAGTCCAGTCCATGGTGGATCTAACATAATAGTGTGAGAATCCATTCCAGTGGATCTAACATAATAGTGTGAGAATCCAGTCCATAGTGGATCTAACATAATAGTGAGAGAGTCCAGTCCATAGTGGATCTAACATAATAGTGTGAGAGTCCAGTCCATAGTGGATCTAACATATTAGTGTGAGAGTCCAGCCCATAGTGGATCTAACATAATAGTGTGAGAATCCAGTCCATAGTGGATCTAACATAATAGTGAGAGAGTCCAGTCCATAGTGGATCTAACATAATAGTGTGAGAGTCCAGTCCATAGTGGATCTAACATATTAGTGTGAGAGTCCAGTCCATATTGAATCTAACATAATAGTGTGAGAGTCCAGTCCATAGTGGGGCCAGTAGGAGATGACCCTGAGTGGACACAGGTCAGCACCGCATTGACATCCCCAACTGATGCACCGGTGAGTGGTCCACCCTGGGTCCCGATTTTAGACAGCTACCGCTTCATCTGTGGTCACCACATAAATAAATAAACTTCTCCTATTGAAATTAATTGACTACACTAACTACTCTAAATGATATCCATGTTTCATATATTGTCCTTTGTGAAACTAGAACAAAATAGTTCCTGAAGGGTGTACTCACTTTGCCAGTCTTGCCCACCAGGTTGTATGAATGTAAACACGAGATTAATAGATGTCGGCTCGGGTTGAGCCGGTTTCAGTATCCAGTGTAAAAGTCCTTAACTATTTCCAAAGTGTTGAAACATTAGCCGGTCCAATCAGTTCTTTTACCCCCTAGCTTGCATTGAGCCCACCAACGGCAGCGAAACCGGGGGGTGTTCCTTTGTGCGGGCATGAGAAACCTTACCAGCCCCTTTAGATAAATACTTAATAGGGTATGTTTACATTACTGCAACCTAGTAAAAATGGAAAAGGTTGGAAACATACCTGCACTTTGGGGAAAAAAAAGTACGAGACAGAAACTACAACTGCACCCCTATTATGGAGAATGTAGGTCACAGGTATCCAACTCATGGCCTGGAAGCCCTATCTGGCTCGCCACATCAATTAATGTGGCCTGCCACGTTATTCAATCTGGCCATCAACCTGGCCCGCCACGTTAATAAATTTGGCCCACCACATCAGTTTATGTGGGCCACCACTTTATTTTATGTGGTCCACCACATTAACTTATGTGGTGCACCACGTTATTTTATGTGGAGCACTGAATCATTTCATGTTGTCCGCTATATGATTTTATCTGGCCCGCCAAATAATATTTTTGGCATGCCACGTAATTTATGTGGCCCACCACTTTATTTTACGTGGTCCACAACATAATTTTGTGTGGTCCGCCACATTATTTTATGTGGGCCACTGCATCATTTCATGTTGTACGCCATATAATTTTCTGTGGTCCATCAGATTGTTTTTTTTGGTCTGCCAAATTTAACGTGGTTCACCACATCATTTCATGCAGTCCGCCACGTTATTTTTTAGGTCCTGCTACATCATTTGGCCCGCAAAATTATTTTATGGGTCCCGCCCCATTATTTTAAGTGGTCCACTACAACAATTTGTGTCGTCCGCCACATAATTTTATGTGGTCCACCACATTTAACGTGGTTCACTCATCACATAATCTCATGCGGTCCTGCCACATCATTTTATGTGGGCCACCACATTATTCAGCATGGCCTTCCAAAACATTTGACTGTGCCTTCCACATCATTTTATGTAGCTCGCAAAATTATTTTATGGGTCCACATAGTTCAAAGTGTTCCGCCACATCTTTAAATGTGGCCTACCACATTATTTTAAGTTGTCCACTACATCAATTTGTGTGGTCCGCCACATAATTTTATTTGGTCCGCCACATTATTTTAAGTGGGCCACTGCCTCATTTCATTTGGTCCATCACATAATTTTCTGTGGTCAACCAGATTATTTTATGTGGTCTGCCACATTTAATGAGGTCCATCACATCATCTCATGCGGTCTGCCACATTATTTTCAAGGTCCGCCACATTATTCAACCTGGCCTGTCACATTTAAATTGACCTGCCACATCATTTTATGGGGCAAGCAAAATTATTTAAGTGGCCCGCCACATAATTTATTTGACCCGTTATTTAGTGTTCTGCTACATTATTGATTGTGGCCTGCCACATTGTTTAATGTGTTCCACCACATTATTATATGTAGACCACCACATCATTTATTGTGGTTTGATTGATTGATTGATTGATTGATTGATTGAAACTTTTATTGGTAGATTGCACAGTTCAGTACATATTCCTTACAATTGACCACTAAATGGTAACACCCGAATAAGTTTTTTAACTTGTTTATGTCCACGTTAATCAATTCATGGTCCGCTACGTTATTCAACCTGGCCTGACATGTAATTTAAATTTGCCTGTCACATCATTTTACGTGGTCTGCAAGATATTTTATGTGGCCTGCCACGTCATTTAACGTGGTCTCACACATTATTTAACTTGTTCTGCTACATTACTTAACGTGTTCCGCCACATTACTTAATGTGTTCCGCCACTTCATTGAAAGTCGCCTGCCACGTAATTGATGTGGTCCGCCACATAAATTATGTGGCCTGTTACATCATTTTATCTGGTTTGCTACATTTTGTGTGGTTCACCACATTATTTTCTGGTTCCCGCCACATTACCTTATGTAGCCTGCCAGATTATTTTATATGGTTCGCCACATTTTATATGGTCCACCCCACCATTTCATGTGGTCCACTACATTATTCAATCTGGTCAGCCACATCATTTAAATTTGCCTGTCACATCCTTTTATGTGGCTCAAAGTATTTATGTGGTGGGCAAAATATTTTATGTTGCCCGCCATGTCATTTAATGTGTTCCATCCATCCATTTTCTACCGCTTATTCCCTTTCGGGCTCGCGGGGGGCGCTGGCGCCTATCTCAGCTACAATCGGGCGGAAGGCGGGGTACACCCTGGACAAGTCGCCACCTCATCGCAGGGCCAACACAGATAGACAGACAACATTCACACTCACATTCACACACTAGGGCCAATTTAGTGTTGCCAATCAACCTAGTTCCACCACATTATTTTATGTAGCCCGCCACATCATTTTCTGTGTTGCGCCGCTACATTGAAAGTGGACTGCCCATAATTTACGTGGTCTGTTATATCGTTTTATCTGGTCAGCTACATTTTGTGTGGCCCACCACCTCATTTAATGTGTTCCACCACATTATTTTATGTAGCCCGCCACATCATTTACTGTGGCCCGTCATATTATTTTATGTGGCCTGCTATATCAGTTTATGTGTTCCGCCAAGTAGCCCATCAACAACATTCAATGTGGCCCGCTTTTCATTTGATGTGTTTTATTGTCCCACTGGGTCATTATTGTCACCGATGTCCCACTGGGTGTGAGTTTTCCTTGCCCTTATGTGGGCCTACCGAGGATGTCGTGGTGGTTTGTGCAGCCCTTTGAGACACCAGTGATTTAGGGCTATATAAGTAAACATTGATTGATTGATTGATTCACAACATTTAAAGTGGCCCGTCAACATCAGTCGATTGCAGGCTGGATAATAAAGCTCTATCTGACTAAATTAATTTGCATCTTCAATTTTGACAGAAACGTGTACTGTATGCAATTGAATATGTTTTGCCCCTAGAATATTATCTGCTCATGCAACACGATGTCCAAAGTATTTTTGGGGGGCTTATCAAAAATAAATACTTAAATATATTTGCTCTTCACCTTGTTTTACAATTTCAAAGCAAGTCACCCATCAACCTGTCAGTAAAACATATAATATCAAAATACAAATTGTGCAACAGTGTTATTGTACGTTTATATTCATACTGTATATATTTACTGTCATAAGAAACAAGTTTGACATCGGTGATGTTCAGAGATTTTGACCAACAGTAAAAAATACATAGTGTAGCTGCTCACCTCCAGACTACAATAATACCGAGTGTGTGTCAGAACGGTTTTAACCTCTCTGTCTGGTATGATTGGAGATAATAGGAGTGCAATTTACTGGCAGCGTTTCCAGTATGCTGGCTGGCAGACTGGTGAGTATGCAGGACTTCATAGATGACTCGGCTGGTGAGAGCCAGAGAGAGAGGGAGGGAGGGAAGAGCAAAGAGGAGGATGGGTTCACTTGAGTTTGTTGCTCATTTCTCCACCCACGTTTTAATAGTTCGGCTGCTCACTTGCCCTCCCCTCCCTATCTACAAATTGCCATCTTTGGAGGTGTTCCCACAGCAACAATATTCCATCACCCCGACTTTGAAGTCCGCACCTTAATGCTACGCTCAAACATGACGAAAATGAAGCATAAAGAAGGTTTTTTTTTTTTTTTTTTTTTCAAAACATCAGCAGATTATAATACACAGCTTAAGAATTGTAATAAATGAAGGGATACATGACAGGACTGATTTTGCGTAATGCTTGCAGGAGTAAAAGCAATAAAAGTGAGGAAAGTGTCACTTAATTCATTCTAAAATTGATTTGTAGTCTTTTGCCGGAACTCTGCAATTGCTGAGTCATGTGGGAAAAAAAAGCGATGCCTTCGCACTCGGTGAGTAATCTAGCAGAAAATTACATTAAAGCAAATTGCGTTCAAGTACGGCTTAGCGGTTCCCCGACACACCGAAAGTAACTCAACTTGTAGATAATTCGGGGATAAACGTTTTAGATATTGCTCAGACTTTCCCCAAGCTCTCGCCGTTGAGCCGGAAAAGAAAGGGTTAAACCTGTCTGCAACCCACATCTGGGAGTCGTTTGAAACATTCCACAAGGCTTACCACATGTTTTCAGATGGACTAAATCCTGCGAAAGACTCGGCTGTCAAAGGTTTGAAAAATCTTTTTTTTTTTTTTGTTTGCCAGGAGGGGAAAAAATGAGAAGGGAGAAAATTCTACTTTCTAATGGCTTTCCTTTTCTTGCAGGTGATATTAGGTATGTCCACGTGTGTGGCATCAAGTGAAAAAAGTGTAGAATGGTGGTGGCATGGTATTTCCAATGTATGCCTTTGTGCAGTTCAAAGGCAGATTTGAGAGCCTTTCTAACTGTTTCCATGCACCTGATACCATCTCCCCATTTTGTATTTAATCCCCCACACTCCAACGTCATCATAAGAACCATAAACAGACAAAGGTGGTAACGCTCACCTCCAAGCCCATATATATATGTTATTACTACACTCTCTATCTTTCATTTCGGCCTTCAGGACTTGCAGCAAAGTATAGTGACAGCTTGTTTTTTTTTTTGCTCTCTACACTTTGGATGATAGACTAATAAAAGCAGGGTTGCAGCGTGATAAATAGTTGGCTGTCGGGAATTGATATAAATATGTGTGGCTTTAAAGAGGCAGCAGCAGTAGACAGGGGGAATGAAAACCCACTGTGGATGGTGATTGACCGCCAAACCTTGGCACTTCCTCACCTTCAAGTCACTCAACAACTCTTTACATAAGTTTGCCACAACTAAGGACACACGAGGCAAACCACACCGCAAGTCTGAATAGTTCAACGAGTGTGGGCTCTCTGTCGACTTCAACAGGACGCCTTGGCATCCTGTCTAATAATCAATTTGATCTGCGGATATAATGATAACTTAACTTGCAGTAAGCTGCGAAAGTCGTGGTTGCAAAGCATGGTACAAAGCCTGAAAACTAGTGTGATTTTTTTGATTGAACCTATTTAATCACAGGTAATTACCCCAATATTTTCTAACACTAATGCAATTTAAGTGTCAAAATGTCATATACATTTTCTAAATGTTTTATTCGTCACCTATTTGCTCAAAACTTAGCTTTTTTTTTAGTAAGTTGTGTAGGGATTAGTTTTGAAGCAAAATTTGCCACCAGTCTGAGGCTCTTCAGTCATCTTTGCACTGACATATGCATTGCACTGACCGTATAACTGCTATATACAACCAGGGGCCCGGGGTCCAAATCCGGTCCAACATATCAGCCCCTGCTCTTGGTGTAGAGGAATTTACTGCCCCTATCAACACACTGGCAGTTAATTGCATTGACTTTTTAACCTTGCTAGCAAACATAGAACACTGGGGTCTAAACTTGTGATTAAATGAGGCATTCCTCATGGCACCCTTTAAGGCCATGTCTACACCTTAAAGGGGAACATTATCAATTTCAGAAGGATTAAAACCAATAAAAATCAGTTCCCAGTGGCTTATTTTATTTTTCGAAGTTTTTTTCAAAATTTTACCCATCATGGAATATCCCGAAAAAAGACCATCGTCCATTTTCCTGTGACGTCATTTAGTGATGCCAACATGGCGGATAGCACAGCAAGAAATAGCGACATTATCTCGGACTCAGATTTCAGCACTTAAGCGATTCAACAGATTACGCATGTATTGAAACGGATCGTTGGAGTATGGAGGAAGATAGCGAAAACGAAATTGAAGAAGAAACTGAAGCTATTGAGCGAATAGCTATTGAAGCTATTCAACGATTGCCTTCCAACCAACGATTGAGAGTCGCAGGGTATTCATACATCTCTGTGCCATGTCTGTTGTAGCATCCAGTGTTAATTTTGTTGACGAAAAATTTTCGTCATAGTTATCGTCAACGACCTTTTTTTTCTGACTAAAACGAGACAATAAATAAATAAAAAAATAATTTACATGGACTAAGACGATGACGAGGTGTGTTGACATATTCGTCAACGAATAAAAACGAGACGAAAATGTCTGCCAGAGACGAGATCCAACCGGAACTCATTTCGTTAGGAAGAGGCGGGAGGAGTTGGGAAGAGAACCAATCAGAGCGACGTGGTAAGGAAGTTACGTAAACAAAGTTTGCGTTTGAGACTGACCCGGGAATGCGCTGCAGAAGACAACAGATCAACGCCGGGGAGGAAGAGGAGAGAGAACATATGGGGAAATGTTACATTTGACGTCAAAGATAACAAGACGCAGTGTAAGAAATACAGCGCGATTATTACGGGGAAAAACACAACAAACTTGAAGCGACATTTACAGTCGAATCACCCCGAAATCCACACACAGGTAAGCATTTTCCACAACATACAACTCACTCGACGTTGTCCCGTTTATTACACGGCTTACTCGTGAAATACTAAATTTGAGACATGATTTTCATCAAAATACGACTTGTATCGGTGATTTTTCCGCTGTTTTGCTTTGACTTTCAGAAATTGAAGGGAAAGTTTACATATTACCCTTAAGTCGACTAAATCCACTGTAGTTTTCGTCGACTATAATCTTATGATATTTCGTCAACTAAAACTAGACTAAAACTAAAACAATTTAAATAACTAAATTATGACTAAAACTAAATCAAATTTTGCTGTCAAAATTAACAAGTATCGCCGGTAAAATGTGCAGGAGCAACTTAAATCCGTCGATTGGTAAGTGTTTGTTTGGCATTAAATGTGGTTGGAGTAAAAGGCTGGATGCAAATATAGCTACAAATGTACATACAGCTAGCCTAAATAGCATGTTAGCATCGATTGGCTGGCAGTCATGCCCTGACCAAATATGTCTGATTAACACATAAGTCAATAACATCAACAAAACTCACCTTTGTGATTTTGTTGACTTTATCGTTGGAAATGCATCTGCTTTGAGTGTCGCAGGGTATCCATACATCTCTGTGCCATGTTTGTCGTAGCATCGCCGGTAAAATGCGCAGACGAGGGACTTTCGGATCTTTTGACACTGGTGCAACTCGAATCCTTCGATTGGTAAGTGTTTGTTTGGCATTAAATGTGGGTGGAGGGAAAGGCTGGATGCAAATACAGCTACAAATGAGGCATAACGATGCATTATGTACATACAGCTAGCCTAAATAGCATGTTAGCATCGATTGGCATGCCGTGCTAATCGATGCACACTCCATGTAAGTCAACTTGAATCCGTCCCTGATCGTGTTGTTACACCCTCCGACAACACACCGACGAGGCATGATGTCTCCAAGGTACGGAAAACAGTCGAAAAAACGGAAAACAACAGAGCTGATTTGACTCAATGTGTTTGAGAGAATGGCGGATTGACTACAATTCTTCTTCCTCCAAACACGACCAGTTGAGTTCATACCAAAATGGATACACGGATGATACAGCAGAGGATTGGGAGAATGTCATGTGGTCAGATGAAACCAAAATAGAACTCGTCGTGTTTGGAGGAAGAAGAATACTGAGTTGCATCCCAAGAACCCCATACCTGCTGTGAAGCATGGGGGTGGAAACATCATGCTTTGGGGCTGTTTTTCTGCTAAGGGGACAGGATGATTGATCCGTGTTCAGGAAAGAATGAATGGGGCCATGTATTGTGAGATTTTGAGCCAAAACCTCCTTCCATCAGTGAGAGCTTTGAATGGTTGACCAAATACTTATTTTCCACCATAATTTACAAATAAATTCTTTAAAATTCCTGCAATGTAAATTCCTGGATTTTTTTTCTTCACATTCTGTCTCTCACACTTGAAGTGTACCTATGATGAAAATTACAGACCTCTGTCATTTTAAGTGGGAGAACTTCCACAATCGGTGGCTGACTAAATACTTTTTTGCCCCACTGTATATCTCAAGGTTGGCAAGTATGACTCAGAGTAACACCACTAATATAACTGAAAAAGTTGAACAAATTACTATTACTATTGACTGCATCTGAAGTAATTAAGAAAACACAATGGTTACATAAATCACATTACGAAAAAATGTATAACTGCCAAAAAGGAGAGGAGTTAAAGGTGTGCATTGAGGAACGCCTCAGATATGTAAATCACAAGTTTGGACCCTGGTGTTTTAAGCAAGGGTGAAAATTGATCTTACAATTTGTTAAAAGTGGTCTAAGTTCCTCTGTACAACAGGAGCAGGGGAAGGATTTGGTGTCAAACTCCTTGGCCGGATTTTGCCCCCGTGCCACTAGTTGACTAGTCTTGGGCTGGTGGGATAAGATGAGCGCAGTGAGAGAAAGAGAGGCTCTCGCAGGATACTGCATGAGGCTATATGAGGCCACAGCAGGCTGGGAAAGCTTGTTACTGCTTTGAGCTTCCACATGTAAACGCACCGCAAACCCCCACCACCAACCCTCTCCCTTTTAAGCCCCCTCTCTCCCCACAAGCCTCCCCAAGGAAATGAGCTGTGCTTTAAAAGAAGCGCAAACAAGTGCCAACTCATTTGCTTCTGCTTATTCTCCCCCTTTTTTTTTTTCTAAAGAAAAATGAAGATGTGCTTCTTGTAAGATGAGTGTAGACATGTTTTAGGTCTTATTTCTGCCTTCTTTTGCAAACAAGATTAAGTAGCCAGCTCTATACAGCATAGTGTTGAATAGGATGTGATCAGGGGTATTAAAAACCCAGTAGTGATCATCTCTGTGAGTATTCTGTATGTATTCATTATAAATATGCGTTACACTGCGAGAGTGACTCTGCTTGTTCGTTGGAAATTTGAGTACCGAACAAGTGGTAGAGTGTGTCGTACCAGTTCCAGCATGTTTTTTCTATTTCATATTTAATACAGGGTATGATTCGGTGGCAAAATAATGCACAAGCTACTCACAAAGCTTTTTTGGAGTTAATTCCGTAGTTTGGATCTGTGGGTGTGGTTGGTAAAGTTGGGCATCGATGAGGACCTTCCTCATTTTCAAACATCGATTCTTATTTTTGATGCTTCGTCCGTCGGCCGGAAGAATTAGCTGCAAAACACTGTGTGGAACCATACTTGCCGACCTTGAGACCTCCAAATTCGGGAGATGTGGGCAGGGTTAGGGGGCCGGGTTGAGGTGGGGTGGTGGTCGGAGGTATATTTATATATATATATATATATATACACACACACACACACACACATAAATGAGTATATCCGTTCGGCCACCATGTTCAATGCAGAAGTTTGATCTACAACATTTTTTCCCCTTCAAGCTGTCCTGGATGAACTGAAATTATTTTTTTCCAATCATTTTGGAACTTGCAAGCGGCACGCACCCACTCGAGAGATCTGGTTCTCAATCGCATAATCCAGGTGTGTTTGTCCGGCTTTTCAAAAACCTAACACGATCGGACACGGGTGTTTCCGTGAGTTGTAGGATGCTTTTTTTAGAGCCTAACTATTTGAGAAATCGGACCAATTTAGTGCATGCACTCATACTATTTGTCTTTGTGCTGCATTATCTTGCTGGCACTACATACTCTGCACTAGCTTGCTGTTTAGTTATTTTTTCCCAGTTTAATTTAACGCTTTCACTTGCACATTGCCAACTGTCTCTGCTTCTTGGGGTCACAACAAACTCAACCACGCGAGCATATCACATTAGAGTTAGACTTACACTTCCTTTTGACCAACCACCCATTTTCTACCGCTTATTCCCTTTGGGGTCGCCGGTTGCCTATCTCAGCTACAATCGGGCGGAAGGCAATACACCCTGGACAAGTTGCCACCTCAACGCAGACACTTCCCTCCCGATTTTCCCGGGAGACTCCCAAGTTTCAGTGCCGCTCCCGAAAATCTCCGGGGGCAACCATTCTCCCGATTTCCACCCGGACAACAATATTGGGGGCGTGCCATAAAGGAACTGCCTTTAGCGTCCTCTACAACCTGTCGTCACGTCCGCTTTCCCTCAATACAAACAGCGTGCCGGCCAAGTCTCATGATAAATACGTCTTTTACACACATGTGGGTGAATGCAAACATACTTGGTCAACAGCCATACAGGTCACACTGAGGGTGGCCGTTACAAATATGCGCCACAACGTGAACCCAAACCAAATAACAATGAAAAACACATTAAGGGAGAAAATCCGCACTGTAACACAAGAACACAACAAAACAAATACCCAGAATCCTTTGCAGCACTAACTCTTTCGGGACGCTACAATATACACCCCCAGTACCACCAAAACCCCGCCTCTTCCATCCCTGCCCACCTCATCCCCGCCCCCATCTCCCGAATTCTGAGGTAGCAAGGGTGGCAAGTATGCAGTACAGTTAAGAACAAAATTTTGTTGCGTTAGCTCGTTTTTTTATCCTGCACTACAACGAGCTAATGCAACTAAATTTCATTCTTATCTGTTCTGTAAAGTTCAAATTTGAATGAAAATAAAAGGAAGTCTAAGTCTAAAGTGACATTGATATTCATATACTGGTTAAAAAAAAAACTGTGAAAAGAGTACATTTTTTACTTTGCCTCCTAAAAAATTGGAATCGAGAAAGCCACATCTGTACCAAAATCCTCCAAACCTTAGATAACCAACCCTAGTGGTTAGCATATTGCTGATTTTCTTGAGCGCGTGTGACCACTACTTTAATATACTGTTTTATATAGAAAACATGGATTATACTTGATTCATGACATTACAAAATTTAACTCATATTCTCCTGGTATGTAGTCTAGCTGTTCGATTCCCCCGTGCACTTGTCTCCGCTATCAAACAGAACATAGATTTAGTGTGTAGCTCCACATGTTTCCCCATGTTCCACATCTGGATTTCCACTTTTTTTTCTATGCAAATCTGTCTGTTTATGAGTGAGCTCTGTCAGCACAGGTGGGCGTTGTTTTTTTTAATGGAGCCAGGCTGGCATGTTCCCCTCGGGTGTTTGTGTTTAATCGGAACCAAATGACTGAGAGTCTTCTGGCTCAATATGCGAGACTTAAGGTACCCGAGGCTTCCAAATTAGATTCTGCTCAAAGCTGGCAAAGATGATCAGAAAGCGACTCCCTCCTGGGCATCAATCCCAAACAACCATGTCATATGATAATGTCCCGCCATAAAACATGACTCGACGTCTTTTCCAAACAACCACCTGGCAACGTTGCATGCACAACCCTCCAACATACGCAGGGGTTAGGTTACACCGCCGCTGAGTTTCCCCTTTTGGAATCACCGGGGTGCCATATGCCGACATGTCCCCCCTTCCCAGCATCTCATCAGAGGAAACCCGGGGAGTATGTCCCTTTAATTAGGCCGCCCGTGAAAATAATGGTGCATTAATGACATTTCTACGGGGGCCAATGAGCTGGAACAACAGAGGGAAGACTAAATCACAAATCAATTCCAACAAATGTAATTAAGCTTTAATTAGCCCCCAGGGTGAAGGCGGAATGCAGGACGAGACAGAGGGGAAGTGAAAGAGAAATTTAGGCAAAGTGAGAGAAAGTAGAATCAACATAGGTTATGAAGAGCTTGTATTCGCCGACAGTTGGAGCAATAAAACAATATTGAAAGGTTTTAAATCACAGCTTTTGTATGTTGGCACGTGCCCGCTTGGTGGCTACCAGAGGGTGGCCGGATTTAAAGGCAACAGAGCCGGCAGGCGCTCGGCAGAGACGTGCTAATTCTCTATAAAAACAGCAGTGTCTACAGTTATAGCTCAGCAACATTGCAGCGTTAAAAAAAAGGGGAAGGGGTGAGAGGGGAAAAAAAAAGAATTGCAAAACCACAGGGAGGTTTGGAGCGCACTTGGCCTGCATTGCTGGATGCCAGATCACACAAACGCAGACTCCCGCGCAAATAAATGAGCTTCATAAACTGCAATTAAAAACCCTGGGCACTAATTTAGTGGAAATGGAAGCCTGTAAAAAGAACGAGAGAAAGCAGTTCCTGGCCTTGAATGTTTTTCCTCACTTATTTCACACACAGGCTTGCTCACACACAAATGAACAAAGTCATTGAGCTTCTCCACAAATCCCAACTGATATAATAATATGTGAAGCAGTGTTGTCTCTGTACCAAAATGTATTTCGATACTTTTCGGTACTTTTCTAAATAAAGGGGATGACAAAAAATTGCATTTTTGGCTTTATTTTAAGAACAAATCTTAGGCTACATTAAACATATGTTTCTTATTGCAATCAAACATCAATTTAGTCCTTAAATAAAATAGTGAACATACTAGACAACTGATCTTTTAGTAGTAAGTGAGCAAACAAAGGCTCCTAATTTAGTCTGTTGACGTATGCAGTAACATATTGTGTCATTTATCATTCTATCATTCTGTCAACATTATGGGGGACAAACTGTAAAAATGTATTAATAATCTACTTATTCATGTACTGTTAATATCTGCTTACTTTCTCTTTTAACATGTTCTATCTACACTTCTGTTAAAATGTAATAATCACCTTTTCTTCTGTTGTTTGATACTTTACATTAGTTTTGGATGATACCGCAAATGTGGGTATCAATCCGATACCAAGTCATTACAGGATCATACATTGGTCATATTCAAAGTCCTCATGGGTCCAGGGACGTATCTCCTGAGTTTACAAACATAACATACATTTTTTTTTAATGAAAATGACTTTGTAATGCTAAAAAAAAAAATCGATGTAATCATAGAAGTATCGACTAGATCAGGGGTAGGGAACCTGTGGCTCTAGAGCCAGATGTGGCTCTTTTGATGACTGCATCTGGCTCTCAAATAAATCTTAGCTGACATTACTCAACACGATAAGTAATGAATAATTCCGCTGGTAATCACGATGTTAAAAATAACGTTCAAAATATAAAACATTTTCATGTATTTTAATCCATCCATCCGTTTTCTACCGCACCTGTTCAAGAAATAACAATGTCATTAAAAATAATTTGAGACTTATTATACTCTAAAAATGTTGGTTTTACTTAAAAAATGCACACATTTAGTTGTATTCAGTGTTAAAAAATATGATATGGCTCTCACGGAAATACATTTTAAAATATTTGGCTTTCATGGCTCTCTCAGCCAAAAAGGTTCCCGACCCCTGGACTAGATGCACTCCTGTATTTGGTATCATTACAGCGGATGTTAGGTGTAGTTCCATCCATGGCAGTTGTTTACATTCAGGAACTGCGTCATTAGCGGTGACGCTGGTGAGCTATGGTGTGTTGTGAAGCATGCTTAGCTATTCCTCGTCCTGCAGGGATGATACTTGTAAGAAACATACTTTATTTGTCGCCGTGAAGACGAGGATTAGTGATTTAGAAGTAGCTAAAACACTGCAGACTGCGCTTTAGCCGCCAGCTAGCTTGCCATGTCTTAAAGCAGCTCTTCCTGAGGGCGTTTTAGTGTTGTAGCTTACCTTTATCATTAGTTCTTAAGCCAAAAAGCGTCCGTTCTTCCTTTTCTGTCTACACACTGCGTCTGCTTGTAAGTACTCTGTGATTGCGCGCTGCCGAACATGCTCGTCTGCTCGTAAACCAACTTTTCAGAGGCTGTACTATACTTATACCGGTATACCGTCCAACCCTAATGTGACGTTAAAGGAATTAAAGGCCTACTGAAACCCACTACTACCCACCACGCAGTCTGATAGTTTATATATCAATGATGAAATATTAACATTGCAACACATGCCAATACAGCCTTTTTAGTTTACTAAATTGCAATTTTAAATTTCCCGGGTGTTTCTTCTTGAAAACGTTGCGTAATGATGACGTGTACGCGTGATGTCACGGACAGTTAGGAAATATGAGCGCTGCACACACACACACAGCAAGAAGTCGTCTGCTTTAACGGCATAATTACACAGTATTTTGGAGATCTGTGTTGCTGAATCTTTTGCAATTTATTCAATTAATATTGGAGAAGTCAAAGTAGAAAGTTGGAGTTGGGAAGCTTTAGCCTTTAGCCACACAAACACACGGTGATTCCTTGTATAAAATTCCCGGAGGCGAAACTTTACTATGGATCACAGCGGTCAAGCGAACATGGATCCCGACCGAATGTCAACCAGCAGGTTTCGGTGAGAAAATTGTGGTAAAAAGTCAGTTCTTACCGGAGATCAGCTGAGCTTGCGCCATCCATAAAGCTGCCGTCGACTTCCCTGAGACACTGGCGTCAAGACACCCGTGGACACACACCTCTGACTATCAGGTACTGTTAAACTCACTAAAACACTAGCAACACAATAGAAAGATAAGGGATTTCCCAGAATTATCCCAGTAAATGTGTCTAAAAACATCTGAATCTGTCCCAATGCAATCGCTTTTTTTTTAAAACTCGTTTTTTATTTTTTTTATTTGTTTCTAGTCCGTCGCTATCAATATCCTCAAACACAAATCTTTCATCCTCGCTCAAATCAATGGGGAAATTGGCTTTTTTTCGGTCCGAATAGCTCTTTTTGTTGGAGGCTTCTATAAAAACAATGTGAGGATGTGAAGAGCCATCAAACGTGACGTCATCGTCTGCGACTTCCGGTAAAGACATGGCTTTTCTTTTAGCGACCAAAAGTTGCGAACTTTATCGTCGATGTTCTCTACTAAATTCTTTCAGCAAAAATATGGCAATATCGCGAAATGATCAAGTATGACACATAGAATGGACCTGCTATCCCCGTTTAAATTAAAACATCTAATTTCAGTATGCCTTTAAGTTTTTCTGTCCTGACCCAAAGCGTTTTACATTGAGAAAACTATTATCTATATTAAGCTATGTGCAAACCAGTGTGGGTGACGCTGGGAGCGAGGTGGGAGAAATGTCTTGCCCAAGAACACAACAGCAGTGACGAGAATGGCGGAAGCTGGGTTAGAACCAGGAGTCCTCCAGCTCTACCATCTGAGCAGTGGCGAGCCGTGCGTTTCGCACCTAGGCCTTCAGTGATGTCTGACTTTAATGGTTACCTCTCAAAATACCATCATTTATGTCACCACATGACCAATGCTGGAAAAATACAATACAGGAACACATTTAGGCAGTAATGGGCATTGAATCACCCCCAACAGTGTACATAACAGGTTATTTTCTGGCGCATTTAAAAATCAATAAACCAAAACATATCTTAAGTGGTACTGTCAAAATTAAAATTGCAAAACACATATTAAACGAGAAAAAATAAAGAAATATAATATCTGAACTCACAATCTGTAGAACCCATTCGAGCTTCGGGGTTGGCCGACATGTTCTCACAAGATGTAATTTCCAAATATCCTTCTTGAAAAAGCCCCTTGCAAATACATGTGTTGTTTTTTTTAATCATAAAAGATGCAAACGATGCGTGTTGGCTGACTTCTTAAGGTATACTCCACAAGGTGCTCATCAAAAATGCTCTTCACTGTTATGCTGATGACACCCAACTCTACATGCCCCTAAAGCTGACCAACATGCCGGACTGTAGTCAGCTGGAGGCGTGTCTTAATGGAATTAAACAATGGATGTCCGCTAATTTTTTGCAACTTAACGCCAAAAATACGGAAACGCTGATTATCGGTCCTGCTAGACACCGACCTCTATTTAATAATACAACTGTAACATTTGACAACCAAACAATTAAACAAGGTGACTCGGTAAAAAATCTGGGTATTATCTACGACCCAACTCTGTCCTTTGAGTCGCACATTAAAAGAGTTACGAAAACGGCCTTCGTTCATCTCCGTAATATCGCTAAAATTCGCTCCATTTTGTCCACTAACAACGCTGAGGTCATTATCCATGCGTTTGTTACGTCTCATCTCGATTACTGTAACGTATTATTTTCGGGTCTCCCCATGTCTAGTATTAAACGATTACAGTTGGTACAAAATGCGGCTGCTAGACTTTTGACAAGAACAAGAAAGTTTGATCACATTACGCCTGTACTGGCTGACCTGCACTGGCTTCCTGTGCACTTAAGATGTGACTTTAAGGTTTTACTACTTACGTATAAAATACTGCGCGGTCTAGCTCCATCCTATCTTGCCGATTGTATTGTACCATATGTCCCGGCAAGAAATCTGCATTCAAAAGACTCCGGCTTATTAGTTATTCCACAAACCCAAAAAAAGTCTGCGGGCTATATAGCGTTTTCCGTTCGGGCTCCAGTACTCTGGAATGCCCTCCCGGTAACAATTCAAGATGCTACCTCAGTAGAAACATTTAAGTCTCACCTTAAAACTCATTTGTATACTCTAGCCTTTAAATAAACCTCCTTTTTAGACCAGTTGATCTGTCGCTTCTTTTCTTTTTCTCCTCTGTCCCCCCCTCCCTTGTGGAGGGGGTCCGGTCCGATGACCATGGATGAAGTACTGGCTGTCCACAGTCGGGACCCAGGATGGACCGCTCGTCGGGACCCAGGATGGACCGCTCGCCTGTGTATCGGTTGGGGACATCTCTACGATGCTGATCCGACTCCGCTTGAGATGGTTTCCTGTGGACAGGACTCTGGCTGCTGTCTTGGATCCGCTTTGCACTGAACTCTCGCGGCTGTGTTGGAGCCACTATGGATTGAACTTTCACAGTACCATGTTAGACCCGCTCGACATCCATTGCTTTCGGTCCACTAGAGGGGGGGTTCCCCACATTTGAGGTCCTCTCCAAGGTTCTCATAGTCATCATTGTCACTGGTGTACCACTGGGTGTGAATTCTCGTTGCCCACTGGGTGTGAGTTTTCCTTGCCCTTATGTGGGTTATTCCGAGGATGTCGTAGTCGTAGTGGTTTGTACAGTCCTTTGAGACATTTGTGATTTAGGGCTATATAAATAAACATTGATTGATTGACTACTGTGGCATGCTGGGTAATGGAGCTCTTATGTTACCTAGCTCATAACATCACTATATATCTGCCTTAGGCCATCTACAAGGCCTTACTGACAACAACTCTTTGATCTGATTGGCTATCGCAATTGTCTGTTAACTGTATGTGTTCGTTCACTGACAGTGCACAGACACCAGCTTTACTGAATCTGAAGGCTTCGGGCAGATTTGGTACAGCATGGCAACATAAGAATTCTGATTGGATAAAAACTCTTTAACCTAAAAAACAACAGAGCTGGAAGGAGCATAATATGACAAGAAGAGAATATCAACACTTTTAGATATTTAGGGAAAGTAAAATAAAAATTACATTAATCTCTAATTATGATTTGTCACGTGGAGTACGCATGATGCTGCGCGTGTTGTCACCCCGGATGCAGTGGGACCAGACAGGCAGGATTGCAGGTAGGAGCTGGTTTTAATACAAAAATTAAAAAAACACTGGTACAAAAAGACAAACGAAGGGCGTGCCGAACGCACGGAGAGCTAGGCTAACACTTAGCACAGAGTTACAGTGTCCACAGAAGCGCGTGTCGAGCGCACAGAAGCAAAGCCGAATTTAGCAAATGACAAGGACTAGACAGAATCACACGTGCGTGTTGCATATAGCAAGTGACGAACCCAGACCTTACAAAAGGGAGGAGGCAGGTTAAATACAGAAACAATAATCATAAACAGGTGTGCGTCAAACGGTCAGTGCAGGTGGAACAAATGAGGTAACCATGGAGACAGAACAAACCAGGAAGTGCAAGCAGGAACTAAAAAAAGTCCAAAACTAACCGAACATAACCAAACAAAACATGATCCGGACCACGGATCATGACATGATTACGATTTCTGGTTATATTAGGCCAGCAAAGAAGGCCTTGCTGGCCCTGACGGCACACCCCTGTATCTGAGCCACGCCGCCCCAGGTCATATCTCAAAATCGTTGCCTTTCTCTCCCATACAAAAGTGTTCTCTTCATGTGCATCCAGTCCCAGGTGTAGACTGACTATATCCGCGACAACAGAATGAGGTGTCAGTGCTCAGATTAAAGAGGCGCACTCACAAACACACAATGTGCTGGCAGGAAAAAACTGCATAAAAACATCCTGCTCCCGCCCTCCGGCAGCAGTGTAAACTGTGAAGTGACACGTGTGATATGCTCACCAGGTCCTTGTGTATGTTGCAGAGAGCGCAGTTATAATTGGGGATGAGTGTTAGTGTCAAGTGATTCGCCGCGACTGTGCGAAATGTTGTCTTGACGCTAGATTATCCATGTATCCAGTGTAAGCATATCGTTTAAAGCAACAGCAGCTATTCCTTTGCACAGGATGGGTGGTTTCAACACTTCTTCCTGGTTTAGGTTATTGCAGAGTATCGCCTAACATTGAGCTGGCTCGTCTTGCTCCTAAAAGACTGATTATAACCTGCAGGCTTTATTGTAAGCTCTATTTATTCATGGTATACTTGTGCATGCCACGTACTCAACTATCCCAGTTAACACTGCAAATAGCACGGAAAGTCCATAAAAAAGCTCACATATCATGAGCTTCACAGGCCTTGTTGTGATTTAAAATGTATTGACAAAGTGACTCATCCTAAAAGAGGAAATGCTAGAGTGAGTGAGTGACTAGTGAAGTGAATTGTGAAGGGAATTATATTTATACGGCACTTTTCTCTAATGTCTCAAAGCGTTTTTACATAATGAAACCCAATATCTAAGTTACATGTAAACCAGTGTGGGTAGCTCTAGGAGCAGGTGGGTAAAGTGTCTTGACCAAGGACATAACGGCAATGACTAGGATGTCGGAAGCAGGGATCGAACCTGGACCCCTCAAAATGCTGGCACGGCCACTCTACCAACCGAGCTTTACCGCCCCAGTCAGGGTCAGATGATGGTAATATGTGACTGGAGGGGACCAGAATGCAAATTAAAAAAAACACAATTTTGTTAACACTGAGGTCCACAAAATGTAATAAACACGATGAAAGCATTCGACCGTGTCCCCCGGGAAGTCCTGTGGGGAGTGCTCAGAGAGTATGGGGTATCGAACTGTCTGGTTGTGGCAGTGTGCTCTCTGTATGACCAGTTTCAGAGCTCGGTCCGCACTGCTGGCAGTAAGTCACACTCTTTCCAGTGAGGGTCGGATTCCGCCAAGGCTGCCCTTTGTCGCCGATTCTGTTCATAACTTTTATGGATTGAATTTTGAGACAGTCAGAGAGTTGCGGGGATCCGGTTTGAATGGCGGCAGGATTAGGTCCCTGCTTTTTGCAGATAATGTGGTCCTGATGGCCAGGATCTACAGCTCTCGCTGGATCGGTTCGCAGTCAAGTGTGAAGCAACTGGGATAAGAATCAGCACCTCCAATTCAGAGTCTATTGTTCTTTCCCGGGAAACGGTGGAGTGTCATCTCCGGGTTGGGGAGGAGATCTTGCCCCATGTGGAGAAGTTAAAGTACCTCGGAGTCTTGTGGACGAGTGGGGGAAAAGTGGATCGTGAGTGCGTCGTCTTCTGTAATGTGGATGCTGTATCAATCCGTTGTGAAAGAGAAGCTGAGCCGGAAGGCAAAGCTCTCAATTTACAGGTCGATCTATGTTGCCATCCTCACCTATGGTCATGAGCTTTGTGTTATGACCGAAAGGACAAGATCTCGTGTACAAGTGGCCAAAATTAGTTTCCTCCGTCGGGTGGCGGGGCGCTCCCTCAGAGGTAGGGTGAGAAGCTCTGTCATCCGGGGGGAGCTCTAAGTAAATCCGCTGCTCCTCCACATTGAGAGGAGCTTGATGAGGTGGTTCGGGCATCTGGTCAGGATGCCACCCGAAAGCCTCCTTAGGGAGGTGTTTAGGGCACGTCCGACCAGCAGGAGGCCACGGGGAAGACCCAGGACACATTGGGAAGACTATGTCTCTCGGCCTGGGAACACCTCGAGATCCCTCGGGAGGAGCTGGACGAAGTGGCTGGGGAGAGGGAAGTCTGGGCTTCTCTGCCCGTGACACGACCTCGGATAAGCGGAAGAAAATGGATGGATGGATGGATGGAGTGAGTCAGCAAATTAGTCATCTACACACAGTGGTTCTCAAATGGTTCGGATCCTGGAGCTAGAGTCACCTTCCTTAATGACGAGCAGCGATCCACTTAAGCCTTCAGTACACACCAAGTAAAATATTTCAACAATGTATTTGTCAATTGCAGCTGGGATAGGCTCCAGCCCCCCCTGCAACCCTGAGAGGGACAAAAAATGCATGAATGGATGGAGACATCATTTTGTCAAATCGAAAAACGAATGACTCTCCTTGTCAGTAAGTGAAAAGACTCGCCTCGTTTGCGAAGGTCACATCTCACGACTTAAGAATCACTAATCAAAAGGTTACATTCACACTTCAGGGTATGATTCCCAAATGTGATTTTTTTGTTGAATTCGATCTTTATTATGAAGTCATACACATTACCAAAAAAATATGTGGCTTCTATGCACAGTGGAACTTTGATGTACAACCTCCCGTTTGCAAACTTTTAGATCGAGCTAAATATGCCTCTTTGTAGAAATTTAATGTTGTGTCCCGCTGGCAATCATTTTGTGCTTGCTCGTATTAAAGATATTGAGGAAGTCGGCTTGAAGCTTTAAAATGTGATGAGAATGGACTTTTCTGGAAAAACACGCCAAAGCGGACTTATTCTACAGCGGAGTAGAAAACTACCTCTCCTTTAGCAGCGCCTCTTCCAAGAGTGCGCACACACACAAACACACACACACACACACACACACGCACACACACACACACACACACACACACGCACGCACGCACGCACGCACGCACGCACGCACGCACTCACGCACACACACACGCACGCACGCACGCACGCACGCGCACACCCCGTGGATCCCTTTTCTCCCTCTGTCTGCTCCTTTGAGGACTTTGCCTATGTTAATTAGAATCAGCTGTATGTAGTGTAGGTGGGTTTTACTTTTTTAAATGTTTAATATTGTAGCAACATAGTTGTTAAAGTTACAGATTTTTCTGATTTCTGATCATTTGTAAAAGCACCAAAGATACTTTTGTGTGTTGTCAAAGCAGCACATAGAGGACAGCAGTTTGTTGTTGTTTTGGCTTGTTAATCAACAGGTAGTTAATTCATCACCTCCTTGTTATGTTTGTTCTACAAAACTGTATAGTACTTTATATTGTGTTGAAAGTGTACAAACCTTAACTACTACAATGAATTGAGTTACGTGGACCCCTCCTTAAACAAGTTGAAAAACTTATCGGGGTGTTACCATTTAGTGGTCAATTGTACGGAATATGTACTGTACTGTGCAATCTACTAATAAAATTTTCAATCAATCAATCAATCAAACTAAAATAGGGATTTTTGTCAAAGCTGGAAACTGTTGTCATATTTGCATTGTTTCTTATAGATACATTTGCTTCACTATACAAACCTTTCAATTTAGGAACTCTGTTCAAGAACCAATTAATCGAGTTTTCTCTGTACATTTAATGTGAACGGGATGTGTACGGAAAGCGCAAATGACGTCATGACGTTACACGCCCTGCATTGTTTACTTAAGTAAACATGGCGCCAGTTCAAGTAGGTCTCAGTCCTGGTGCATTTGCGGCAAATTAAAAGGTTTCTTCAACCGGAGTCAACATTTTATAAAATGTATTATTTGGCATAGGACAGTGGTTTTCAAACCAGTTTTCACCAAGTACCACCTCAGAAAACCCTTGACTCGCCGAGTACTGTACCACCATAATGACCAACATTAAAACACAGTAGCGTAGTAGGCCTAAGTATTCCTGAAAAACAAGGCAGAGGTTTTATTTAACAAGTACATTTAATATTTTTGGCCACTACGAAATTACACACAATTTGAACAGTAACACTGGGTTTGAATATTTAGTTAAGTCTTTTTTGGGGGGGGGGCATACGACTAGATGGAGCCTGTGTACCATTACACAGCTTGAGTATAACTGGCGTAGGAGATTAAAAAGGTAGAGGGCAATAATTTTGGCTTTTGCAGTTCGGGGGACATTTGCTATGACACATGCTCCAAGGAACATGTGGGTGAGCCGTCTGGAGCCACTTCTTTTTACCTGTTTTCTGCTCATTAAAATAACTTAGATTTAGATCGCGCTTTTCTAAACACTCAAAGCGCTCACAGAGAAGTGGGACTCAACATTCATTCACACCTGGTGGTGGTAAGCTACATCAGTAGCCACAGCTGTCCTGGGGTAGACTGACGGAAGCGTGGCTGACAGTTTGCGCCTACAGCCTCTCCGACCACCATTCATCATTCATTCACCACTGTGAGCGGCACCGGGGGCAAAGGGTGAAGTGTCCAGCCCAAAGACACAACGGCAGCGCCATGCCGCCCCATTAATCCACTTTTTATGGGCCTGCTGTATATTATTATTGCTCATACTTCAACTTGTATTATTATGATTGTTTTTCAATCATAAACTCTTATTCTTTTTGCGACTGTCTATTTTGGTGAAGAATTATGACACTTAATCGATTTTTGACGACGTGTGTCAGATGAATGCGACCAGTTCGTTCAAACTGCAGTCACATTGGATACATATCAGACTAATATCCACATATGAAAGAGGCCTGGGTCGGATTTGAAAAAAAAAAAAATCTAAATTGTACTGTTCACATTGGCATGAAAAAAAACGGACACATACAACTCGGAATTGTCCTGCATTAAGTCCTGACATATCTGCCAGAATGACCGAAAAATGGCGTTCCACAAAACGCCGTCCTTAGCCCACACGTGTTCGTTCATACATAGCCACATAGACTGGTGGAACAGGGTATTGACGTATACATCATTACTAACCTGTGTGTCGGAAAGACAACATGCAGTGATTGAACACGCCCAACACAAGGCGCAGAAGAGTAGGACGCCCCTGTGACCATGGCGTCTGGACTTGACCAGATGTGTTTGCAGCTCAGTGACAGGCAGCGAGATTAAGGTCACACTGTCCTGCTTGGATCAGTGCCAGCCGCCACATGACGCTAATGGGTCGGCGGAGGGAAGGCGTAGGTAGGTTGGCAGATGTCCACACAAGGCTCCGTGTTCTCCTCTGCAAGCCAATGTTTCTGTAGCCAAACAGATGGACGATACACAGAGTTCTAAAACAGTCAAGCTAGCCTTGCTTTAGCACACTGTATCATTTTAGTTTTCAAAACATGTCCAACCACATGTATTTTGTATTTGGTACAGAGCAGTGACCCAACTGTGAAATTCTAGCAGATATCCTATGAAAAAATGTCTTGTAATCCTTACAGCGCTACTTGGATCTGAGTTAGTGTGGTCATTTTTAATAACTTGTGGGGAAGTTAAAGGGAAACATTATCACCAGACCTATGTAAGCGTCAATATATACCTTGATGGTGCAGAAAAAAGACCAACTATTTTTTTAACCGATTTCCGAACTCTAAATGGGTGAATTTTGGCGAATTAAACCTCTTTCTGTTTATCGCGCTGGAGGCGATGACGTCAGAATGTGACGTCGCCGAGGTAACACACCCACCATTTTCATTTTCAACACATTACAAACACCGGGTCTCAGCTCTGTTATTTTCCGTTTTTTTGACTATTTTTTGGAACCTTGGAGACATCATGTCCCGTCGGTGTGTTGTCAGAGGGTGTAACAACACTAACAGGGAGGGATTCAAGTTGCACCACTGGCCCGAAGATGCGAAAGTGTCTGCCGCCAGACCCCCATTGAAAGTGTTTCCACATTTGACCGGCGATGCTAAAGCAGACATGGCACAGAGATGTATGGATAACCCGCAGATGCATTTGCAATGATAGTCAACGAAATCACAAAGGTGAGTTTTGTTGATGTTGACTGCCAGCTAATCGATGCTAACATGCTACGCTAATCGATGCTAACATGCTATTTACCGGCGGTGCTAAAGCAGACATGGAACAGAGATGTATGGATAACCTGTAGATGCATTTGCAACTAAATTATGTTTCCTTCCACTCACATTTAATGTGAAAAAAACACTTACCAATCGACCGATATAAGTTGCACCAGTGTCAAAATATGCGAAAGTCCTGATCGTTTGGTCACAGGGTAATGGCCAGTGTCTTCGCAGAGAGCCGAAAATAAGGCACTCTAAAGCTTTATTTAGGGATATTCCGAGACCGGTAAAATTTTGAAAAAAACTTCAATAAATACAACAAGCCACTGGGAACTGATTTTTATTGTTTTTAACCCTTTTGAAATTGTGATAATGTTCCCCTTTAAGGCCGAGACCTATATTACAGTATTAGACCTGCCCGGCAACAAGTGAACCAAAGAATCCAAGCTTTGTTGCTACTCGCCAGTTAAAAATGTATTTCGTTTCACCTCAACTCAGTGTTTTCAGTTGTATCATAAATTATGGATATGTGTGTTTTTTGCACTATTTATAACATTGAGATTGGAGGAAAAAGTTTGAATTTAAGAGCCCTATACTGTAGCCGACCAAAATACCGCATGTAAAAAGCAGCCCGATGACGAAACTTCTTTGATCGATGAAGAAAATTAAGAATAAATGTATCCAGTGATTTATTTGTCTATTTTTAATGGGTTGAAATAACCTCTGGCGATATAGCTCGGTTGGTAGAGTGGCCGTGCCAGCAACTTGAGGGTTGCAGGTTTGATTCCCGCTTCCGCCATCCTAGTCACTGCCGTTGTGTCCTTGAGCAAGACACTTTACCCACCTGCTTCCAGAGCCCCCCACACTGGTTTAAATGTAACATAGATATTGGGTTTCACTATGTAAAGCGCTTTGAGTCACTAGAGAAAAGCGCTATATAAATATAAATCACTTCACTTCACTCTTGCATAGTTCTCAACTCCTGTTTCCATATGCATATATACAAACCCCGTTTCCTTATGAGTTGGGAAATTGTGTTAGATGTAAATATAAACGGAATACAATGATTTGCAAATCATTTGCAACCCATATTCAATTGAATGCACTACAAAGACAAGATATTTGATGTTCAAACTCATAAACTTTTTTTTTTTTTGCAAATAATAATTAACTTAAAATTTCATGGCTACAACACGTGCCAAAGTAGTTGGGAAAGGACATGTTCACCACTGTGTTGCATTACCTTTTCTTTTAACAACACTCAATAAATGTTTGGGAACTGAGGAAACTAATTGTTGAAGCTTTGAAAGTGGAATTCTTTCCCATTCTTGTTTTATGTAGAACTTCAGTCGTTCAACAGTCCAGGGTCTCCGTTTTCGATGGGAGACAGGTCTGGACTGCAGGCGGGCCAGGAAAGTACCCGCACTCTTTTTTTTTACGAAGCCATGCTGTTGTAACACCTGTCTTGCTGAAATAAGCAGGGGCGTCCATGATAACTTTGCTTGGATGACAACATGTGTTGCTCCAAAACCTGTATGGACCTTTCAGCAGTAATGGTGCCTTCACAGATGTGTAAGTTACCCATGCCTTGGGCACTAATGCACCCCCATACCATCACAGATGCTGGCTTTTGAACTTTGCGCCTATAACAATCCGAATGGTTATTTTCCTCTTTGTTATGGAGGACACCACGTCCTCAATTTCCAAATATAATTTGAAATGTGGACTCGTCAGACCACAGAACACCTTTCGACTTTGCATCAGTCCATCTTAGGTGATCTCGGGCCCAGCCAAGCCGGCGTCGTTTCAGGATATTGTTGATAAATGGGTTTGGCTTTGCATAGTATAGTTTTAACTTGCACCTACAGATGTAGCGTCCAACTGTAGTTACTGACAGTGGTTTTATGATGTGTTCCGGAGCCCATGTAGTGATATCCTTTACACACTGATGTTGGTTTTTGATGCAGTACCGCCTGAGGGATAAAAAGTCCGTAATATCATCGCTTACGTGCAGTGATTTCTCCCGATTCTCTGAACTTTTTGATGATTTTACGGACCGTAGATGGTAAAATCCCTAAATTCCTTGCAATAGTTCGTTGAGAAATGTTGTTCTAAAACTGTTTGACAATTTGCTTACGAAGTGGTGACCCTCGCCCCATCCTTGTTTGTGAATTTTTTAGCATTTCATGGAAGCTGCTTTTATATCTAATCGTGGCACCCACCTGTTCCCAATTACACACCAGTGGGATGTTCCAAATAAGTGTTTGATGAGCATTCCTCAACTTTATCAGTATTTATTGCCTCCTTTCCCAACTTTTTTGTCACGTGTTGCTGGCATCAAATTCTAAAGTTAATGATTATTTGCAAAAAAAATTTTTTTTATCAGTTTGAACATCAAATATGTTGTCTTTGTAGCATATTGAACTGAATGTGGGTTGAAAAGGATTTGCAAATCATTGTATTCCGTTTATATTTACATCTAACACAATTTCCCAACTCATATGGAAACGGGGTTTGTATATTTAACCATGAAATGATGCTTATATGCTGTGTTTAGGGACATGAAAGTTGCACTGACTGGACTTATTTAAATAGACAAGAGTGTCCAAACTAAAAGGAGCTTTAGCATTGATAAAAGCAGAATCTGCTAATACAAGAAGCAGGAGGACAGCGAAAGCAGCCGGTGGGCAGAGAACTCCTCCGGGGAATCGCTGGAAACAGGAACATGACTCCACATTTCTAGACTGTCCTAGTTTCAGGAATTAAGTCTGTCGCTCCACCTCCCAACTCCATTTGTGGCGCTGCCAAACAAATGATGCAACGTTAACATCAAGGTTGGCTCTCAAAGGTCACCCGATCACTCATTATAGAGCACTGACCCTGAAGGGAGGGTGGATGAAGTGGCTGCATGTCATTAGTTGTGAAAATATTTTACCTTCCCTTCACTCTCCCTCTCTGCCTCTCACTTCCTGTCGCAGGTTAGTTGGAGTGGAAACTTGGCCCATCACATGATATTATGGGTGACACAGCACGAAGGGAGTTTTACGGCCCCACTGGAATGACACCATAAAGGTAGTAAAAAGACAAGGGATACGTCGTACCAATACGAGAAATTTTGTTTAAAAACTCTTTTATAAGATTAAAGTTGTAATATCACGCAAAAGTGATATTATTTAATGTTGAAATGATTTGAGAAAGATCTGCACTATTGTTATTAAATTAGTCTCGGAAATTGCTTCAGAAAAATTAATTATAAATAAAAAATAAAATGGACTTCATTTTTGTAAAAGTTCAACTTTTTCACTTTTGCTATATTATTGCTTTTTTCTCGAAAGGCTACATTAGTTCTGTAAAGTTAAAACTTTTTTCCTATACACCTTTCTTATATTTGAATACATTTACAGTCAGAAGTATTCAATACTAATATAACGACTCTGGTCTCAAAATATGAGAATATTCCTCTCAAAAAAATTGCAATATTATTCTCACAAAATTGAAACTATTTCTCATGGGGTTGCCTGGTTTATTTTCCATAATATAATGACTTTTGACATATTCAAATTTGTGTATTTTTCTATTTTATGTGTCGCGGTAGAATGTTTACATTTGTTTTGTAAAGTTAGGCTTTATTTGTCAAATGTGTATTTCACAATATATTCTACATATGTTCTTATTATTTGCTTTTGTTCTAAAAACTACTGTTGTCTTTATTCTCAAATAAACTGATGCAATCTTCTCAAAATATATATATACATAATATTATGACTATTTTCATGTAATTTTCTGACTTTATTCTTTAAATATGCCACATTTATTACGTGGCTATTACATATTTTCTCATTTAATTAGGATTTGCAATATTACATGATTACTCTCATAAAATCTTAACCGTTGTCTTGTCATATTTGGACTTTATTCTTGAGGTATTATATTGAGGTAATATATCCATCCATCCATTTCCTACCGCTTGTCCGTTCGGGGTCATGGGGGATGTTGGAACCTATCTCAGCTGCAATCAGGCAGAAGGCGGTGTACACCCTGGACAAGTCGCCATCTCCTCACAGGAGGTAATATATTTAAATAAATAAATAAATCGATTTAAGTACATTTAAACTGTTTCTCTTAATAATATACTGTTTATTACTATAGTTACTCTCATAAAATCTTGACTATTTTTTCATAATAGTTTGGCTTTGTTTTTATAATTATGATTTTATTTTTAATAAAATATGTGTTTTGAGTTAAGAGCCACAATATTCCGTATTAGTTTGTTTTGGTTTGAATTTATTTTGAACATGTATGCAAAACAAAAACAAGTGATACATAATATCCATCCATCCCTCCATCCATTTTCTACCGCTTATTCCCTTTTGGCGTCGCGGGGGGCGCTGGTGCCTATCTCAGCTGCATTCGAGCGGAAGGCGGCTACACCCTGGACAAGTCGCCACCTCATCACAGGAGGTAATATATTAAAATAATAAATAAATCCATTTGAATACATGTAAACTCTTTCTCTTAAGAATATACTGTTTATTATTAGAGTTACTCTCATAAAAATGTTGACTCTTTTTCATAATAGTTTGGCTTTGTTTTTATATTATGAGGTGGAGACTTGTCCAGCGCCCCCCGCAACCCCAAAAGGGAATAAGCGGTAGACAATGGATGGATTTTATTTTTCATAAAACATGTGTTTTGAGTTAAGAGCCACAATATTACGTACGATGCAAAAACAAGTGATACATCATATCGTTTGCATAATTACATTTGTCTTTACAACATGTTTGAAAAGCAGTAGGAAGAAGCCAAGCTTATTTAAGCATACTCCCTTTCCATTACTGATGTATATGTCCACTTCCTGTCCTCATTTTGCAACACAATTTACATCAAAAAATTACAGCAGATCTCTTAATAATAGTTTGGTCAGTTATGATTCATATATGAGATGAATAATATCTACTTTTAACAAGATTTTCATCAAAATGTTCATCAAAATGTTTCTTCCTTGTACTTTGTAAACACTTTTGGTTTGAACAGCCTCTTAAACTGGATCATATTAGTACATTGTTTAACTTCGTAGCTTAATCCATTCCACAATTTAATTCCACATACTGATTACTAAATGTGTTAAGTGTTGTATGTGCAAACGGTTTATATCAGATTTTTCTCTGAGCTTATATTTCTCCTCTTTTGTTGAGAAGAATTGTTGTAAATTCTTGGGTAGCAGATTATAGTTTGCTTTGTACATCATTTCAGCTGTTTGCCAATGCACCAAATCATTGAATTTCAATATGTTTTATTCAATAAATAAAGAGTTTGAATGTCCTCTATATCCAACATTATGTATTATTCTAACTGATTTTTTCTGTAACAGTCAGTGAATGAAGTGTACTTTTCTAGTTATTTCCCCATATTTCTACACAATAACTCAGATATGGTAACAC
The DNA here is from genome assembly GCF_033978795.1 of Nerophis ophidion. Taxonomy (NCBI): domain Eukaryota; kingdom Metazoa; phylum Chordata; class Actinopteri; order Syngnathiformes; family Syngnathidae; genus Nerophis; species Nerophis ophidion. The sequence goes on from NC_084618.1 coordinate 60,444,082, forward strand.
TAATGAGCAAAAGAGAATCTGAAGTTTTTGCACAAGTTGCTTTATTCATTAATGACATATTTCTTGCCACCTTATGTTGTAGATTTTTTTTCCAGTTCATTTTCTCATCCAATACAAGACCTAAAATTGTTATTTTAATCTTTCAATGTCTACTCCGTCTATTTGTATTTGTGTATGACTTTTTCTTCTACTGTTACCAAATAGCATTATTTTAGTTTTACTGAGGTTCAAGAATGGTCTGTTTTTGTCAAACCATCTTTTTAATTTGTTAATTTCTTCTTTCATTATTTGTATTAGCTTCTGTGTGTTCTCTCCTAAACAAAACACAGTCTTGTCATCTGCAAACAAAACTAACTCTAAGTTTTTTGTAACTTTAGAAATGTCGTTTATACAGAGGTTAAACAATTTTGGTCCCAGAATTGATCCCTGGGGTTCGCTGCAAGATATTTATCGCTCTGATTCCATATTTTTCCCTATCTTAACATATTGCTTTCTGTTGGCTAAGTAGGTTCTAATCCAGTTCAATACCAATTCTCTGGTTCCATATCGTTCAAATGTGTTGATCAGGATATTATGATTAATTTTGTCAAATGCTTTTGTTAGATCCATAAACATTGCAGCTGCACACAGTTTGCAATGTGGTGAGTAGGTAATTTGTTGTGTTATTTTGATTAATGCCACTAATGATGAGATATTAGCTCGAAATCCGTATTGGCTCTCTGCGAGTGTTCCACTTTTGTTTATGAATTTGTCCAATCTGTTATTAAATATTTTTCAATGATTTTAGAAAATGTTGGCTGTAAAGAAACAGTCTGTAAATTGATGTTTGTTTCCAGTCTCATAAATCAGTACAACTTTAGCGTTTTGCCTGTTTATAACAATAGATTGCTGATATACGCTAGAGGTTCTGAAATGTCTTTAATAGTTTTTATTTTGTATTGTTTTCATATCTATTTCATGACAGTCAGTTGAAGTCTTGGTTTTGTATTTATTTAAATTTGTTATTATTTCTTCTTTTGACACACCATTGAGGAACATCGATTTGGGATTTTTGTCTATAGTTTGAGTCCTCAACTGACCCATCATGTACATGTGGAATCTTTTGATCCAGATTTGTTCCAATATTTACGACGCAGTTATTAAATAATTCAACGACTTTGTTCGTATTGTAATTTCATCGGAGAAGTATTGCGGGCAAACCTTCTTAGCACTATTTCTAATGATATTTTTGAGTATGGCCCACATTGCTTTCATGTTATTTTTGTTCCTGTCTAATAATTGACTGCAATATTCTTTTTTACTTGTTCGTAGTATGCTGGATAGCACGTTCTTATATTGTTGGTACTTATTTTCTGCTTTTATAGAGTTTTGTGATATAAATGTTCTATATAATGTATTTTTTTGGTTTTGCAAGCTTTTTTCAATCCTTTTTTCATCCATGGTTGCTTGTTGTTATTTTGATTCTTTTTTAATTGTTTGTTTGTCATATTTTTTTTCCATCATTTTATAACTGTATTGGTTATGAATCTAGCTTTTCAATACGATAATTTTACTTAATTCTCAAAATGTGGTCCATCCATCCATCCATCCATTTTCTACCGCTTATTCCCTTTCGGGGTCACGGGGGGCGCTGGCGCCTATCTCAGCTACAATCGGGCGGAAGTCGGGGTACACCCTGGACAAGTCGCCATCTCATCGCAGGGCCAAAATGTGGTATATCTTTGAAATATGTTTGTGACTCGTAGTATTGTTTTTGTGAAATTCTGACTTCTTTCTGCATAATTCTACATAATAAATGTTATTTTGGCAACATAAGATTTTTTTTTTTTATCCATCCATCCATCCATTTTTCCACCGCTTATTCCCTTTAGGGGTCGCGGGGGGCGCTGGCGCCCATCCCAGCTACTTTTTTTTTTTAGATACAACTTTATTCTTAGTATTTTATCTGTTTAGGGTGGGGTCAGCAACCCTAGTGGCTCCCTAAAACCTCTTCTAGAGATGTGTGAAAATGGAAAAAGATGGAGAAAAAAAAAAACATTTTTTGTTTTTATATATTTTCTGTAGGAGAACAAACATGACACAAACCTTCCTAATTGTTATAAATCCCACTGTTTGTATTAAACATGCTTCACTGATGAGAGTATTTGGCAAGCACCGTTTTGTCCTACTAATTTCAGCAATCATTGAACTCAGTGTAGTTTGTTTACATGTACAACTTGCCACATAAAGACGTGTTTTATGCCACTCCTTCGTCTCAATTTTTTCACCAAACTTTTTATTCTGTGTGTAATTGTGAGTTTTGTTGGTATTATTGACTTCTTGGAATGTTAATCAGACATTAATGGTCAGTGCTAATCGATGCTAACATGCTCTTTAAACTAGCTGTATGTACGTATTGCATCATTATGCCTCGTTTGTAGGTATATTTGAACTCATTTAATTTCCTTAGTGTCCTCTATGTATTTAATTTATGTTTGCATGTTTCATGATACATTATGCATTTCTCATAGTTGTTTGTGTGCCATGTTGTTCCAGACCACAGCAAACGTTACCCAGCTCGCAAATATTGTAATAAATCCATTAGAAGAAGACCGCCTGCCGTTTCCTTTAACTTGGACAGACACCTTTGGCCATTTTGAGCCAGTAATTTCCTAAAGTTATCTCATCCTGTGAGAAGCCTCCGTTATACTAATGATTTCCAATGTTGCAAAAATGTGTAGAATAAAATTTAAATACAGGATTTCTGTCAACAAAAAAATTGCGTCAGCCTTTGATAATAGGCTATTAGAGCTAATATAGACACTTGAATCATGTGTTGCCTTCATTATAACACTTATGTAAGGCTTTTTTTTTTGCCACTCCAGAGAGATTTTTTTTTGTATTTTTGGTCTAATATGGCTCTTTCGGGCTTCACGGGGGCAGACGGGGTTAGTGCGTCCGCCTCACAATACGAAGGTCCTGCAGTCCTGGGTTCAATTCCAGGCTGAGGATCTTTCTGTGTGGAGTTTGCATGTTCTCCCCGTGAATGCGTGGGTTCCCTCCGGGTACTCCGGCTTCCTCCCACTTCCAAAGACATGCACCTGGGGATAGGTTGATTGGCAACACTAAATTGGCCTTAGTGTGTGAATGTGAGTGTGAATGTTGTCTGTCTATCTGTGTTGGCCCTGTGATGAGGTGGCGACTTGTCCAGGGTGTACCCCGCCTTCCTACCGATTGTAGCTGAGATAGGCGCCAGCGCCCCCCGTGACCCCGAAAGGGAATAAGCGGTAGAAATGGATGGATGGATGGATGGCTCTTTCAACATTTTGGTTTGCAGACCCCTGGTTTAGGGGGAGTAACATACTGCAAGTTGTGTTGAGTGCAAAAAGAAAAAAATATATTCTCTCCAACCTTACCTCATTTGTGAGAAAAGGCAGGAGGAAGAGAGAGTTTAAAATCGGAGTGCAAGAGCCAGGGGGGGGTTTAAGACAGCTTGGTTAAACGTAGATCGCCATAAAAACTCCACAGAGGTTACATGAGGACTGTAATATTCAGAGCATGTCTCGTGTCCAAAAAAGAAGAAGAGAAAATGAGGACAACAGGTTTGTTCATTTGTTAATCCCACTAAAGCCCCCAATACTTCTGATCCTATCATCCAATCCTCTCCTTCCCCCAACTTCCCTATGATAAGATTTCCCCGGAGATGCTTTGATTCCGCCCCCAATTTTCCTCTATTTCTCTCTTTTTTGTGTGTTTTAGTGCTCGCCTGTGCCAATGAGCCGCTCTGTTCTCGCTATGGTATACAGTGAGGCTTAGTGGTGCAGCAGCACTCGTGTGAAGAGCCAAACCTCTTCCACGGGGGCCCCTTAAGAATTCAAGGTCACCCCTTGACAAAGTGTACGCTGCAGCACATGCGGCGTTTCACAAGGTGTGGGACTTTTTCGCAATATTTGACCCGCTTGCCTACAAATCTGCTACGTGTGTTGGGCAAGCCGTGGATAGATAAAAACATATAAGCATTTAGACTGGGGTGGCAAACTTTTTCCATCCAGTGCAACATACGAAAAGAATAGAAAGGATTGGAGGACCTTTTTGATATTCTACATTGTCTAAACAGGCTAAAATATGTACTGTACATATGTTCAGATGAAATATGCAATATATTTAAAAAAAAGATTGTGCCTTTTTTACTCTTTTCGCAGCTGTTTTCTGTAGTCAGATGTGCTATTTGTACGCAGTATTTCACCTCAAATGTTGTAATTCTGCTTATCGTTGTCAAGACGTGGACTGTGGTGCGGTTTGTTTTCCCGTGGTGCAAATCGACTGGACCGGACATGGCGTGAAGGTAATGACATCGTTTAATCTTAACTCAAAAAAGGTACAAACGAAAGGCGCTCACAGAGGAGGTACAAAAACTTGGCTCTGAAAACAAAAACTCGCACGATGGCAGAACTATGAACAACAAAAACGCAAATACATATTGTGATGTGAAAAGCATGAATCTATGGCAAGAAGTGAGCAATCAGGTATCAAGGGTGTGTAGAGGGTAATGACTGCCTGGCAACTACAGGCTTAAATAATTCTGTGGTGATTAACAGGTGCATGAGTCCAAATAAACCAGGTGCGTGACATGACAGGTGAAAAGTAATTGGTAGTCATGGTGACAAAAACAAACAGGAGTGCCCAATGAGTCCAAAACCAAACAAAACGTGACCACAAAACATGACAATCATGGCTATCAAGGTTTTTCCCTGGGCTCAGACTGAAAGCCCCCTTATGGGCCTCGTCTCGGCGCTAGCTTTCCAATGAATTTTAAGCACTATATCCTGTCCTCTTACGGCTTCTGCTGCATAATGACATGACTACAGACACTATATTGCCAAAAGTATTTGGCCACCTGCCTTAACTCACATATGAACTTGAAGTGCCATCCCATTCCTAACCCACAGGGTTCAATATGATGTCGATCCACCTTTTGCAGCTATTACAGCTTGAACTCTTCTGGGAAGGCTGTCCACAAGGTTGCGGAGTGTGTTTATAGGAATTTTCGACCTTTCTTTCAAAAGCGCATTGGGGAGGTCACACACTGATGTTGGTCGAGAAGGCCTGGCTCTGAGTCTCTGTTCCAATTCATGCGAAAGGTGTTCTATCGGGTTCAGGTCAGGACTCTGTGCCGGCCAGTCAAGTTCATCAACACCAGATTCCGCCATCCATGTCTTTATGGACCTTGCTTTGTGCGCTAATCGTGAAAAACAACCCCACACCATAAATCCTCCTCCACCAAAATGTCATACTCGCCACAATGCAGTCCGAAATGTAGCGTTCTCCTGGCAACCTCCAAAACCCAGACTTGTCCATTAGATTGCCAGATGGAAAGGCATGATTCATCACTCCAGAGAACACGTCTCCACTGCTCTGGAGTACAGTGGCGACGTGCTTGGATGGGTGGCCAAATACTTTTGGCAATATAGTGTATGTACGTAACACTTAGCATTGGGTGTGGTAAGCTAATGATAGTGATTTGGATAATGTTAGCCGTCATTAAATGTATATTCTATCAAAAACACTGCAAATTCTTTGTTGCTTTTCTTGGATTGCTTTTATACGTGTGCAAGAGTTCCCTGCTTGTAGGTGTTGACAAGACAAGGGCGAGTGACGGCCATAAACATCAATAATTTTTTTCGGGCCGGCAAAAATGTGTAATACAAAAACTTAGTAATTGTTAAAAATAGGGATTGTTTTAGGGCTTTACAGTGGCAGAGGGGTTAGTGCGTCTGCCTCACAATACGAAGGTCCTGAGTAGCACTGAGTTCAATCCCGGGCTCGGGATCTTTCTGTGTGGAGTTTGCATGTTCTCCCCTCCGGGTACTCCGGCTTCTTCCCACTTCCAAAGACATGCACCTGGGGATAGGTTGATTGGCAACACTAAATTGGCCCTAGTGTGTGAATGTGAGTGTGAATATTGTCTATCTGTGCTGGCCATGCTATGAGGTGGCAACTTGTCCATGGTGGACCCCGCCTTCCGCCCGATTGTAGCTGAGATAGGCACCAGCGCCCTCCGCAACCCCAAAGGTGAATAAGCGGTAGAAAATGGATGGATAGACCGTTTTAACACAATTGTGTTCTGTTAAAAATGACAACATAAGCAAGCAAAACGTGTTCTTGATATATTCTTGGGTGTAATAAAAAGTAACTGTGAGGAAGTACAAAACAGCACCTTTAAGACAAAACAGTGGCATTTGAGGGAAAAAAAAAGTTTTTATAGCTAGTTTTAAGACTCTTGAGAAGCCATTTTGATTAAGCGCAATGCATTGTGGGTGAACAAAATGGTCAGATTGCAACAACATGACAGTTGAACCATGAAATATGTTATAAATAACAAGTTTGATACATTCTTTAGAACAGGAGCAGTGCCCCAGATTCAACAATAAAATATAAAATGGATTATATTGCCTTATAACAGGAGTGTCAAACTAATTTTAGATCGGGGGCCACATTGAGAGAAATCCACTCCCAAGTGGGCCGAACTGGTAAAATCATGGCATGATAACTTAAAAATAAAGATAACTTCAGATTGTTTTCTTTGTTTTAACATCAAACAAGCACATTCTGAAAATGTATAAATCATGTTTTTTTGGGGTGTTTTTTTACACTTACATGTTGCGGTTAATAGTATTCTACTTTTTATTATTTGTTATTTATACTTTCTGAACAAATTATGTGATGATGTTCATCAGTCAACTCTTTGGTGTTAATTTTCAATCTGTCACGATAAGAAAATGTCAAAATTAAATTACAGGATGTTATTTATGTCGTTTGCTCATTTTCCTCGACTGGTGCACTAACATGTAGTTTTGTTTTTTTAACATACGTAGCATTATCTACAAAGATACAAACAATTGCTACTGTGACACCTAGTGGACACATTTAGAACAGCAGTTTCTTTCATTCAAAAATGTTGGCTTAATTTTATACTTCAGCAAACTCATCCGGATAAAAACCTTTTCGTGGGCCTGATCCGGCCCTCGGGCCGTACGTTTGAAACCCCTGCCTTATAATGAATAATTTAAAAAATAAATTAATTTAAATGGAACAAATTTATCAGACGGGTCTTGTCAGGACGATTTCAGTGATATAAGTATCATTTTCCTGTGATTGATATGAAGAAAGTTACGATTTTTTTTAACCCAGTGAAAATGCAGTAATTTATATTCAACCTCTTCAGTACAAAGTCACTGGGGCTCCAGATTTGAGGTCTTAACACTTTTGATAAAAATATATGCCATAAATTTCTTAATATTTACCCCATTTTAAAAAGGATGGTATCCTTGGAAAGCTTGTTCGACAAAACAACAGAAAAATAGATTAGACCGTTAGTGTGTTTTTAATCGATTAAATTGATGAAATTAGTGTTGGAAGCGATGGAAAACCTGAGTAAACACGATTGGTCCGGCTGGTCTTGTGACGTGCGTCACATCACGGCGACAAGGAAAAGAGAGTCAGCGGGCTTAGAAAATCATTGTGCAAATCCATAATTTTTAAAGATTTTCACAGATACATGTATTTGTCGAGGGTAAACGTGCCAGATTTTGTATGACCTTTTGTATTGAACTTGTCCAATCAGAACATTTCGATGTCTTGGATACACTAAAATAATAAGTGTTCTGTATCATGAGTATAGGTGTAAAATAGTGACGAAAACAACGCAGTTGAACTCTGTTAACAGCAGTCCGAACGTTACTGACGATGGCGCAACAAGCATGAAACACTCTTCCCTTGTAAAGCACTGCATGCAGCTACTGGTTGTTGTTTGGTACCTACTCAGTGGCCTAGTGGTTAGAGTGTCCGCCTTGAGATCGGTAGGTTGAGAGTTCAAACCCCGGCCGAGTCATACCAAAGACTATAAAAATGGGACCAATTACCTCCCTGCTTGGCACTCAGCATCAAGGGTTGGAAATAAAGTTAAATCCCCAAATATTGTTCCCGGGCGTGGCCACCGCTGCTGCTCACTGCTCCCTTCACCTCCCAGGGGGGGCTCAAGGGTGATGGGTCAAATGCAGGGAATAATTTCGCCACACCTAGTGTGTCTGGGACAATCATTGGTACTGTAACATTTTTAACTTTTGTCACTTATTACATTTTCTCCAACCTTGTGTACTTGTTGGACATTAACACACAAAGCAGTGCAAGGATGGCTGCCCTCAGGTCTTCAAAGGGGAAACCTGCCTACTAAAGATAAGAATAAAATGTAATATTTACTTGTTCCTTTTAGTTATTCTATTAAGTATATTTATAATTTTTTTTAATAAAATGTGTTTGAAAACTATAAATAAAAGGGCTACTGCATTTTAGGATTGTTGACTACTAGGGGTGTGGGAAAAAATTGATTGGAATACGAATCGAATACGTTGTGCGATTCAGAATTGATTCTCATTTTAAAAAAATAGATTTTTTGGGGGGGGGGGGGGGGGGGGGGTTCATTTTATTTAAAATACCACAACAATGCGATCCAATTCCAAAACCAAACCTGACCCAGCAACACTCAGAACTGCAATAAACAGAGCAATTGAGAGGAGACACAAACACGACACAGAACAAACCAAAAGTAGTGAAACAAAAATGAATATTATCAACAACAGTATCAATATTAGTTATAATTTCAGCATAGCAGTGATTAAAAATCCCTCATTGACATTATCATTAGACATTTATAAAAATTAAAAAAAAGAACAATAGTGTAACAGTGGCTTACACTTGCTTTGCATCTCATAAGCTTGACAACACACTGTGTCCAATGTTTTCACTAAGATAAAATAAGTCATATTTTTGTTTTGTTTTTATAGTTAAAACAAATTTACATTATTGTAATCAGTTGATAAAACATTGTCCTTTACCATTATAAAAGCTTTTTGAAAATAAGTCTACTACTCTGCTTGCATGTCAGCAGACTGGGGTAGATCCTGCTGAAATCCTATGTATTGAATGAATAGAGAATTGTTTTAAATCGGAAAAATATCATTTTTGAATCGAGAATCGAATCGAAAAAAATCGATACATTATCGAATCGTGACCCCAAGAATCGGTATTGAATCAAATCGTGGGTCACCCAAAGATTCACAGCCCTATTGACTACCTAGCTAGATTGCTAGCTAGCCCTTCAGCTAATCATTAAAAGGAAAATGAGTCTCCTGAAGGTAAAAACACAAATTACTATATATGAATGTACTTGTTCTTTGCACGTATTCTAACAAATACATTTAAAACCTTTTAGTGATATTGGTTTAAAAATAAAATAAATTGACCACCCCTTTATGGCAGCGTTGAGTCAAACTACTACCTAGCGAGATTGCTAGCTCGATAAAAAGAAGTCGGCAAAAGTCTTATCTATCGAAATTATATGATATAAAAGTCACTCACACTTATTTCTACACGCTCTGTAAATGACTGTGATGTACGATCCGCGGCCGTCAGCCAAGATAACATCGATCAGCGCTGGCTGTCCGCAGCGCAGCGGCCAATCAATCACACCTATCGATCCGGTCCCATCGAAGGAAAATGGGTGTGTCGCGGGGAATGGCCGTCGTACCGGCGTGTATACAAACAGGCTATGATGCAACTGTCAGCTTTAAAATGACAGGAAATGAGGCGCTGATTTGGAAGGTTGCAAGGAAAAGTGTGTTGCTCATTTCATCAAACAGCAGCGTGAAGGATTTGCAAATGCACACAGCAAGGCGGAACCAAGGTCTCCATGCATATAATGCAGTGATGTATGCTGGTTATTATCCCGGACAAGGACGCCACAAATTACTTTTGGTCGACAAGCAAGGCCCATTCAGTGTGAGAAAAGCAAAAAAATAAAAAATAAAAAATAAAAAATAAATGTATATATATATATGTATATATATATTACTAAAACTTGTTTTGTCATTTTTTTTAACCAAACAATTGTTTCAATTTTCCTTCTGCTTTACAGATGTACTCTCATTCAAATTATTCATGGATTAGCATGTCACTAAAATGATGACTATATTCTAAAAACATTCTGACTTTATTCCTGAAATATGGCATATTCATTATGTTTATACTACTACTTTATGATTTGTAATATGAATATTTTATGATCGTGTTTGGACTTTATTGTTGAGGGAGTACATTATGTCATACAATTACGACTAGTAATATGAGCCATATTACTATATTACATATTATATATATATATATATTACATATACATACATACATATATATATATACATATACATATGTATATATATATACACATATACATACATACATATACATACATACATATACATATGTATATATATATATACACATATACATACATACATATACATATATATATATATATATATATATATATATACATACATATGTATATATATATACACATATACATACATACATATACATATATACATATACATATGTATATATATACACATATACATACATACATATACATATATACATATACATATGTATATATATATACACATATACATACATACATATACATATACATATGTATATATATATACACATATACATACATACATACATATATATATATATATATATATATATATATATATATATCTCACATGGACCTGCTTGACAGATACTTTGGCAATGTACTTCTTCCATTACCTTTTTCACCTTCTATATCACAGCTGTCAAACTCAAGGCCCGCGGTCCAGATCTGGCCCCCCACCTCATTTTATATGGCCCACAAAATGTGTCAACACGAAGGTCCTGCATGAGTAGTCCTGGGTTCAATCCCAGGCTCGGGATCTTTCTGTGTGGGTTCCCTCCAGGTACTCCGACTTATGTCAAGATGGTGGCGCCTGGACAGGCTGCGGCTTGCAGACGCTCTTAGTAGAATTAGAACATTTGGCAAAAAATGCCGGACAATTCTGCAAATTTCATGACTGGCTTACAGCGAGGACACTACGTGATCACTTACGACCGCCAGACAATTCTGGATGTGGATGGATCGGGCCGTTTTGGACTGAAAGATGCGTGTACGTTGGACCACCTCGCTAGCATGGGAATACTTGACCAGCTACATCCAGCGGCCTTTGACGCAGCGGAGTATAGTACCAGCGGGGACAGTCTACGGAAGACACACAAGCGGTGTGATCGGAAGCAGAAACGGGGATGCCAAGCAGGGCTAACAACAGAGCTAAAGGCTAATCTCCACATATATCTGGGTGAGGAGTCAGAATAATACACAACTCAAATAATGTTTTTTCTGTTATAACTGTGTCAGAGTTGGACATGCGTTCTACTGAGGCGGCAAATTATGATGCGTTCAGTTATCGCAGCACCAAGCAAACAATCTGAAAATTCCCGTCATATCAATTCCTAGATATGGTCGTATTTATTTTAAGTGCACTACGCATAATAAACGCAACATTAGTAATATTGCTACTACGGATAATTTGATCAAACATTCCTTAAAACAGCCCACTACCTATAATTAGGCTTTTTAAACATAAGATCATTGTCTCCCAAAACGTTATTAGTTAATGATATCATCAGAGACAACAATCGTAACGTCATCGGTCTCAGCGAAACCTGGCTTAAACCAGACGACTTTTTTGCACTAAATGAGGCATGTCCTCTTAACTATACAAATGCGCATTATGCCCGTTCCCTTTAAAGGGGTGGGGGGGGGGGTCGCACTAATATACAACAAAAACTTTAACCTTAGTCCTAACCTAATAATAAATATAAATCGTTTGAGGTGCTTACTATGAGGTCTGTCACACCGCTGCCTCTATACTTGGCTGTTATCTACCCCCCCCCCCCGCCCCCCCCCTCCCCAGGGCCCTATTCGGACATTATCAGTGAATACTCAGAGTTCATTGCTGATCTAGTGACACACGCTGATAATATTATAATGGGGGACTTTAATATCCATATGAATACCCCATCGGACCCACCGTGCGTGGCGCTCCAGACTATAATTGATAGCTGTGGTCTTACACAAATAATAAATGAGCCCACGCATCGCAACGGTAATACGATAGATCTAGTGCTTGTCAGGGTATCACCATTTCCAAAGTTATGATACTCCCGTATACTAAAGTAATGTCCGAACATTACCTTATAAAATTTGAAGTTCAGACTCATATTCGGCAGGCCAATAATAATAATAACTGCTATACTAGCCGGAACATTAATGATGCCACAACGACAACTCTTGCTGGCCTACTGCCCTCGGTAATGGCACCATTCCCAAATTATGTAGGCTCTATTGATAACCTCACTAACAACTTTAACGAAACCCTGCGCGAAACCATTGATAGTATAGCACCGCTGAAGTTAAAAAAGGCTCCAAAAAGGTGTAACCCATGGTTTACAGAAGAAACTAAAGCTCAGAAATTATCATGTAGAAAGCTGGAACGCAAATGGCGCATGACTAAACTTAAGGTTTACCATCAAACATGGAGTGATAGTTTAATAACTTATAAACGCATGCTTACCTTAGCTTAAGCTAAATATTACTCAAATCTCATCCACCTTAATAAAAACGATCCTAAATTTTTGTTTAGTACGGTAGCATCGCTAACCCAACAAAGGACTCCTTCCAGAAGCTCCACCCACTCGGCAGATGACTTTATGAAATTCTTTAATAAGAAAATTGAACTCATTAGAAAGGAGATTAAAGACAATGCATCCCAGCTACAACTGGGTTCTATTAACACAGATACAACTGTATATACGGCGGATACTGCCCTCCAAAATAGTTTCTCTCTTTTTGATGAAATAACATTAGAAGAATTGTTACAACGTGTAAATGGAATAAAACAAAAAACATGTTTACTTGACCCACTTCCTGGGAAACTTATCAAGGAGATCTTTGTATTATTAGCTCCATCAGTGCTAAATATTATAAACTTATTACTTTCCTCTGGCACTGTTACCCTAGCGTTCAAAAAAGCGGTTATTCATCCTCTCCTTAAAAGACCTAACCTCGATCCTGACCTCATGGTAAACTACCGACCGGTGTCGCACCTCCCCTTTATTTCGAAAATCCTCGAAAAAATTGTTGCAGAGCAACTAAATGAACACTTAGCGTCTAACAATCTATTTAAAACCTTTCAATCCAGTTTCAGGGCAAATCACTCTACGGGGACAGCCCTCGCAAAAATGACTAATGATCTATTGCTAACGATGGATTCTGATGCGTCATCTATGTTGCTGCTCCTCGATCTTAGTGCTGCTTTCGATACAGTCGATCATATTATTTTATTAGAGCGTATCAAAACACAAATTGGTATTTCAGACTTAGCCCTGTCTTGGTTTAACTCTTGGGGGGGTTCCAAGGTTTCTCATAGTCATCATTGTTACTGTCACCGACGTCCCACTGGATGTCGTTGTGGTTTGTGCAGCCCTTTGAGACACTGGTGATTTAGGGCTATATAAATAAAAATTGATTTATATTATATTGCCTACCGAGGATGTCGTAGTGGTTTGTGCAGCCCTTTGAGACACTAGTGATTTAGGGCTATATAAGTAAACATTGATTGATTGATTTATATATATATATATATATATATATATATATACACATATATATATATATATATAAGAATCAGACACACTTTATTAATCCCCGAAGAGAAATAAAAATTTTCGGCACAATTCCATTCAAGATCAGACAAACATTACAGGGAGACATAAGAGGATCGCTGACGGGTCTGCCAACTTTCGGCGCCCCTTACGAAAAAGGTGAGATACAGGTAAACAAGTGGGGGGGAATGGGAGAAAAAAATAAAAATTTCAAAAAAAAAAAAAAAAAAAGTATATTATACAGATATGAGATCGGCAGGCGGATCGGTGCGGCGTCTTCAGTAATGCGGACGTTGTATCGATCCGTTGTGGTGAAGAAGGAGCGGAGCCGGAAGGCAAAGCTCTCAATATACCGGTCGATCTACGTTCCCATCCTCACCTATGGTCATGAGCTTTGGGTCATGACCGAAAGGATAAGATCACGGGTACAAGCGGCCGAAATGAGTTTCCTTCGCCGTGTGGCGGGGCTCTCCCTTAGAGATAGGGTGAGAAGCTCTACCATCCGGGAGGACCTCAACGTAAAGCCGCTGCTCCTCCACATCGAGAGGAGCCAGATGAGGTGGTTCGGGCATCTGGTCAGGATGCCACCCGAACGCCTCCCTAGGGAGGTCTTTAGGGCACGTCCAGCTGGTAGGAGGCCACGGGGAAGACCCAGGACACGTTGGGAAGACTATGTCTCCCGGCTGGCCTGGGAACGCCTCGGGATCCCCCGGGAAGAGCTAGACGAAGTGGCTGGAGAGAGGGAAGTCTGGGCTTCCCTGCTTAGGCTGCTGCCCCCGCAACCCGACCTCGGATAAGCGGAAGATGATGGATGGATGGATGGATTATACATATATATATATATATATATATATATATATATATGAAAATATATACAACCCCCTCCCCCATCTCCCGAGTTCGGAGGTCTCATGGTTGGCAAGTATGAACCCAGGACTTTCGTATTGTGAGGCACATGCAGTAACCCCTTCACCACCGTGTTGATCGTGTACACACATTTCTTATAAGATTACAAATGTATTCTCATTGTGTTTTTTTACTTTATTTTCATAATATTAAGATTTTTTTCTTTTTGCATTACTACTGATCTGAATCTTTCCTCTCAATAATATGGATTTATTCCAGCATTATTTAGATCTTCTGACCCTCCACTAAACCTACAACATCAGTCATGTCTTGCACATTATTCACCTTCAAACAAGATGACCAATCCAAAACATATCTTATCAGCAGTGGTGCTCAGTCTCTTAATTTGACGAATGATAAACACAATTTCACTGGGGAAACTAAGGGGGGGATGATGATGTGATTTGGCGAGAGACTGCAACTCGCGATTATCTTGACCCACGCCCCAAAACAAATTAGAACCAATACTTCTCTCGGTGCCTCTAGAGTAGGTTCTAAGCACACACAGAGAGAGCATGTGGGAGAAAGAGAAGAAAGAAAACATGAATCATGTGGTGCTGGTGGCGGTGAAGCCCTCGTGTGCACATCCTATGAAAGAAGGAGGGAAACACAGTAATCGAGCATGGGGCCTCGAAAAAATTTCTGGCCAGAGGAGAGAAAATCTCGTCTTAATGGTTGAAGAATAATATCCTGCATTCTTACTGCGAGCTGCAAAACAAGCTCCTCTTCCTCCCAAACACATCCTCACACATATGTTCCTGCACATAGGTGTGCACACAACTCCCAAAAAAAGGCCCGGAACACATGAAAGGCTGTGGTATATAGCGTGGGTGGAGGGGGGCGAGGTCTTTTTATCAGGTGAGGGCGAAGCAGGGAGGTTGTTGAGTGGCGGGGGGTGTAAGATTTATCTGCTGCTGTCGGAAAACTTTGACCCCAGAGTTGTAAATCTGTCAAAGAGTCTAGCCAGCTCAACAGGAAACACGGAGAGGAAAAGGAGAGGGTTGGGGGGGTGGGGGGGTTAGGGGGGCTAATGGCCAACCCACAGGCTCAACAATTTCAAAAGGGCCACCTTTCAGTACTGGGGGCGTGTGGGGTGTCACCCAACCTCCCCCACCCTGTCCCTCCCACCATGTTTACAATCCTGAAAGTGATCCCACACAGCCGGCAACCCACCACTTTACACGAACCCCCAAGGCCCCCCACCAACAACAATGCAAATCTAGCAGACTTTGCGAGAGAAAACAACTATTACTTTTGGAAAAATTATGATCCATGACCTTATATTTTTGAGCCCGAACACAAAGAGGATGAGCATTAAGTTTTAGAAGCCGAGACTTTTTACAAATGATTTGTACATGTTTGGAAAAAAGGACTACACTAGTACCTCAACCTAAAACTACCTTAATTGGTTGTGTGACGGCGCTCTTAAAGTACCAGTAGAGTGGAAAAACAAGTTTCTTCTATTTTGAAGCTATAATCATATATATCTGATTTATGACACCAGAAGACGTCCAAAGTTTGCAAATAAATAGAAAGGATCATAATAGTATCATTGTGACGGAGATTCCTGAGCCATTTTTAGAGATAATTATGAAACCAGTCGCGTGATCGTGTGACATTGTGCTAGGAACCAAAGATCCCTTCCTATCAACAACAATGCTAATCAAGAAGACTTTGGGAGAGCAAATAACTATTATTTTTGGAAAAATTATGATCCTTGTGTAACAGGGTAAATTATGTCTTGTAAATAATGTATTTTCTAATGTTTGATTATTGTTATAATTACACAAAATTTGTAAGTTACATGTAAATACCTGAATATTGTTTGATGTTTTGTCAACATGGACCCATTGTCTCGTTGTCCCTCCTACTGCAATAATAACTGTGACACCTGTCTTTTTATATGTGTTGGACACGCCTTCCAACTTCCCTTTTTGTCCACGATGACGGGAGAGATAGGCGACCATGCGACGACAGAAAATATTTCGTCTTGTTAAGAACTTTAATTCATTTCTTGTTCATTATTATATTTGTGTAGGGGCTCGACAATGGCACAAAGTTTTTGATGACAATTGTATTCTGTATTATCAGGTATGTTTTTATTTTATTTTGTATGTAACTACGCCCGCCTTTTTGTCCACGATAACGGGAGAGGGGCTCGACGATGGCACAAAGTTTTTGATGACAATTGTATTCTGTATTATCAGTAAAGTGCAGTGGAGAAACCCTTGGTGTCGGTCGTCTTCCATACACAACACACAACGCAGAGGAAAAGACCACCGGTTACACTTGACCTTATACTTTTGAACCTGAACCAAAGAGGATGAGCATTAAGTTTTAGAAGCTGAGACTTTTTGAAGTTGAATGTACATGTTTGAAAAAATGACTACACTAATACCTCAACTTAATACCTTAATTTTTGAGCCCGAACACAAAGAAGATGACCATTAAGTTTTAAAAGCCGAGTTATGGACGCAGCTTTATTGTCACACTAGCATCTGCAGCACTGCTAGGTGCTAAACATACAAACTAACCATTTTAAACCATAATAAAACAAACATTTACTGTAATATTTCCCCTCTCGCTGGGCGAGACGCTCACATATTTCCGTTCAGATGAAGATTCAATCGTAATCCTCACAAAGAGTTAAAAAAAGTTCCTACATTAAGCGTATTATGTGGTGTATTTCACCATCTAGCGCATGGGTGTCAAAATCTGGACCGCGGGCCAAATTTGGCCTGCCGTACAATTTCAATTGGCCCTTGAGGCAATGTCCAATTAACATAAGGGCTGGCCCGCCGGTACTATAAAGGCACTGCCTTTAGCGTTGTCTACAATATGTTGTCACATCCGCTTTTACTCTATACAAACTGCGTGCGGTCCAAGTCACATGATATATGCGACTTGTACACACACTTAAGTGAATGCCAATCATACTTGCTCAACAGCCATACAGGTCAGACTGAGAGTGGCCGTGTAAACAACTTCAACACTTACAAATACGCGCCACACTGTGAACCCACACCATACAAGGATGACTAACACGTTTCAGGAGAACATCCGCACCGTAACACAACATAAACACAACAGAACAAATACCCAGAACCCCTTGCAGCACTTACTACCACCAAAACCCGCCCCCACCACCAACCCCACCAATCTCATTATTATTTTATTTTAAGATTTATTAGCCTGTGGAAAAAATGTAATGTTGATATTTACCTCAGAAAGCTGCAACTAGAAAACAAGCATTAAATGTTTTATTTAAATTGTATTTATTTGACCATTTATTTTTTTTTCGTTTGTTTTTTGAATGTTGATTTTGCACTATTAAGTTATATAATTATTGCTTGTTCCATATTCATTGTTCAAGCAAATCAGTGTAGCAAACTGAGCAATAATTAACAATTTATTCATGCACTTTCTCTTGTTACTTCAAGGCTTGAATGTTTGATCCATTCATTATTGTTATTTTATTTTGAAATGTATTATTAGCCTGTGGACAAAGTTTATTTTGATATTTACCTCAGTAGGCTGCAAATAGAAAAGAGGCACTCAATTTTTATTTAAATTGTATTTGATATGCCATTGATATTTTTTAATTATTATCATTATTATTATTATTTGAAACTCGATTTTGCATGTCACTATAAAGTTATATAAGCCTTGCTTGTTCAATATTCAATGCAAAACTTGTTTGGGTCCCTATTAAAAGGTTCATTTGTTCAACCCTTGGCCCGCGGCTTTGTTCAGTTAAAAATTTTGGCCCACTCTGTAATTGACTTTGACACCCCTGATCTAGCGGGAATGTAAAAGTTGGCCAGCCTGTCGGTGCATGGCCACATTTGTCTACAACCAGGTGAGAGATGCATGAATTATAATGTAGAATTTAGTTTTAGCAAGTAGAAGCAGCTGCTGGCTTGTAGTGTGTCAACAACAGCAGTGTAAGCTACAGTAGCATTAGCTCACTGCTATCGATGCACTGGCCGTCTGCGTTGAAGCTTATAACAACAACATCACTCATATTTCGTTAATATTCAGCTCATGACATGTAAATGGAGTATAGTTAGCGCTTTTTGGATGTTTTCTTCAAGAGAATATAATGAGCGCAACTAAGGACCGTCAATCTGTTAACTCAATTGTTAGCTATTTATTTACAATTTCCAATGCATAAAAAAAACAAACATATTTGTTCTTGTCTTGCATAAGGATTGTGAATGATAAACACCATATGTTTTTCCAATTTTAGCATATTTCCAGTATAACTGATCAGATAACATGGTCAGAGTGCAGAAGTCTTACTACTGTGATGTCACTCTCCGAAAATAACCAAACGTATTCAGAGCTGACTGACTTTGTGGCATTTTGTGATGTTTATACTGTATTTTCACATACTTTGGGGATTGTAAATACAATTGGATATGGTTTAATGGATACAATGAAACACAAATAAGCATATAAAGTCAACTTGTTTTTGCACTCTAATGGTACTTTAACTAATGACACTTGTATCGCAAATCAGTGATGTGCATTGGAAGGAATACAATTTAGTTGGTGCTTGGCTCCCAAAACACCTTTTTAGCATGCCTTTTAAAACGACAAATGTCAGGAATTGGCATGTCGGCTGTAGGCATGACCCCAGAATGCAGAGACAGGAAACGGTGTGCAGATAAAAATGATAATTTAATTGTCAAAAGCAAGGAGCACTGACGTGGGACAAGCAGTCAACCACATGATGTTCAGTTTGGTTTTTGGACTCCCTCAGTTCCCGTTTTTGTGCACCCCTGGGTTTGTTTTCTGTTTCCATGGGTGCTTATTGTTTCCACCTGTCTCTGATTGGTGTTCGGGAAGCTCACCTGTTCCCCGAGCACTAATCAGTAGCACTATATAATACTGCATTTTCCGGTCAGTCAGTTTGGCTTCCTAATGTGCTACACGCAACAGTTGACGACTTTTGATTCCTGCTACCTGTATACTAGCTTCCACACTAGGCTCTGTTTGGTGCTAGCTTCCACGCTAGCCCCTTTGGTTTTTGCCTTCTGTGCTTAGAGCAGGTTTTTGTTTGTTCCCGTCGGTTTTATTTTTAAATAAATCATTTCCTGTGTCCGAAGTCCGTCAGCATCCTGGGAGAACAAACCCGGTCGTCACAAATAATACAGCTTGAAAGTGTAAATGCAATGCATTGTGGGTCTTGCTGGCTCCTGAATAGCTTATTTACATGACTGAATGCAAGCCTCTGTCCTAAAGTTTAGTTGTTTTCAAGTCCAAAACATGGTGCAAACTTGCAACATTAATATCAGCTTCAGGAAGAAAAAAAAAGGGGTGAGATTTGTCATTTGTAGCGTAGAGGCAAGGCCAAGTAATTAGGGTTTGTGAGCTAACAATGAGACGATGTATAGCCTGGATAGCAGCTGTGAGACATTCAAACATCACTTTAATGTCATCACCCTGTACATGTTGGTGTGTTCACGGCATTTTCACACTGGTCATTTTGAATCAAAGCATGTTCAATTCTGTTTCAGCGTAGCACTTAGTACGATGTGAGTGCTCGCGTTAGCTGAGCTCAGCTTTTTTTGATTGATTGAGACTTTTATTAGTAGATTGCACAGTAGAGTACATATTCCGTACAATTGACCACTAAATGGTAACACCCGAATAAGTTTGCCTTAAACTTGTTTAAGTCTGGGTCCACGTTAATCAATTCATGGTAGCTAGCTGCGGGCTACTGACATCATGCAGTATTTGGGGAAAAAAGCAATACCCCTATTTATAGATCAATTATTTAGAAGACTTTATTTCAGATTTTTTATTCGCCATTTGGTTTCATTCTAAATTGAAAGCCATCGTGCTTGTTAGCATGCTAATTGAACCGTGTCTCGTTCAATACATATATGAGTTTAACTTCTAACTTGTCTATTGGACATGCTCAAATGGATCAATTCCACCAATTTGACTTATTTTTGAAGGTGGCGAGCCTTTGGAACAGGGTCCTGTTTCGATACAGTCCTTTCATTTGATTCTTTCGTACAATCCATGTTGATCCAGTTTGTTGCTCTCTCTCACAAAACCATGGGTACAGTACAGCAATATACACAAAAGCCCCCACAATGCATTGCAAAATCACCTGCCCTTTCGAGCCCTGCACAAAAACATGTAGGGAGGAAACATGTCACACATGCAAAAAGCAATGCAAAACAAAGAACAATGTACTGGCACCATTTAAGAAACGAGGCTGGCATGTAAACCCTTCTAATTAGTGATCAGAGGCAGGTGTGTCCTCCAAAACTTAACAGAGGCAGCTGTGTCGATCGGCACTTAAATGAAGAAGTGACAACAGAGTGAGAGAGCGCTGGAACAGAAAAACACAAATATTCACAATGTTTAAAACAGGGGCGTCGCCAGACATATTTCACTGGGGCACGTGCCCCACTTTGATCTGCAGTGCCCCAGTATAAATTTCACCAATAAAAAAAAAAAAGCTTCAGAGTTTTAAGTCTACATAACATAGACAACAGCGCACATACTATTTAGTATGGTAATTGATTGCTACTGTATTCACTCCACTAACAATGACCACATGGCTAATTAATATGGTAATTTATTCACGTGTGGATCGAGACTTCGGTTGAGAGAGAGAGAGAGAGAGACAGAGAGAGAGAGAGAGAGAGAGAGAGAGAGAGGCGATGCGGATCACTGCGTGAGGTAGGTAACGTTAGCCAACAAAAATTTGTTAATTACATCATTTTGATTTTGATTTGACTCAAACTAACTCCTAGATGGATATCAAAAAGTTATTCGCCCGCAGCAGAGTAGAAGCAGCGAGGAATGAGAGATGTAAGTGAAGTCCTAGCTAGTCAGGCAACATCATTGTCTTAAGTTGATGCTAAGTTAGCTGACGTTATTCCTTGTATCAAGACAAACATATTCATTTGCTGTACGAGCTGTCGGGGGAATTTCCAATGAAAATGAAACATAATGTTGGTTATTGTCTGCTGGTTCTGCATCAATGATGATTTGGAGTAAGCATGTGTGAGTTGAGTGCTTCTCAAATGGTTTATCTTCAGGAAGAAAAACATTTTTCCATATCATCAAGTTGTGAGCCAAATTTTTAAATCATTCAAGTT
Source organism: Nerophis ophidion (assembly GCF_033978795.1). Classification (NCBI taxonomy): domain Eukaryota; kingdom Metazoa; phylum Chordata; class Actinopteri; order Syngnathiformes; family Syngnathidae; genus Nerophis; species Nerophis ophidion. The sequence continues at coordinate 60,465,693 of NC_084618.1, forward strand.
TATTTCACAGAAAAATAGCACAGTAGACTTGTCTTGTTAATCTGTGTGAATTTGACTAAAATAATCTTGTTTTGTCACCAGAAAAATGGATACAGCTAAAGCATCTGGTTTGGTTTCCAGAAAAAATAGTAACATTTCTGTATTTGTTTTCAGAAAGTTGGCTGAAATTATCGGGTTTTGTTGCCCCATTTAGATTTTTTTTAAATATATTTCCATGTCTGTCCTGAGTCCTCCTCCAACTTGTTAGTCGGTTTGCCTTTTGCTAAAATAGTCACTAGAAAAAAGGCTAAAATAATCTGGTTTTGTTGCCACAATTTGATTTTTTTCTCCCTAAACTTTTTTTTTTCCATGCACACATGTGACTGCGACTCACTGAAAATGACACACAATCCACTTTTATGTCACGACCCAGCAGTTGGGAACCACTGGTCAACTGTATAACAGTTACTGTAATATTTCCATGTCTGTCCAGAGTGATTGACCACTTTGCAAAAATGAAAACGAGACGTTACAGTTTACTTCTCAGAAAATGATTCCCTGAACAGACACACAACAGTTGTTCATTTATTCTACTACTGTGGCTTTATTGTTTTGTGTATATTTTATTGTTTTGTGTATCTGAAATAGGATTAGCCACATTGCCATAAATGGAAATGAAATAATATAAAAGAACCCAGAGATATAGGGGTGCTTTATTTTTTGTTTTACTTTTGTAGATGTTAAATTTGCAGATGATTACTGCAATATATATTTCAGAAAGATTCATTGCTCTTCCTTTTTGCTTTTACCAGTAGCAGTTTAGAAGTCTGGAGTAAAAAAGTGCACAAGTAGGTCAAATACATTTCATAGTTTAAAGCACTATTTATGTATTTTTTATGATAAATAAGTGCTAAAAATGTATTTGCTTGCACGCTTTGCACGCTCACATGAATTATTTGTGCCCCAGGTGTGCCCCAGTACAGTATTAGGTCTAGTGACGCCCCTGGTCTAAAACTGTCATGAGGGATTGTGACAAAAAAACAACTTTTGAATAAATATTGTACAAAAAGAATACAATACAACAGTGGTTCTCAAATGGGGGTACGCCTACCCCTGGGGGTTCTTGAAGGTATGCCAAGGGGTACGTGAAATATTTTAAAAATATTCTAAAAATAGCAACAATTCAAAAATCCTTTATAAATATATTTATTGAATAATACTTCAAACAAAATGTGGATGTAAGTACATAAACTGTGAAAAGAAATGCAGCAATGCAATATTCAGTGTTGACAGCTAGATTTTTTGTGGACATGTTCCATAAATATTTCTGTTAAAGATTTCTTTTTTTGTGAGGAAATGTTTGGAATTAAGTTCATGAATCCAGATGGATCTCCATTACAATCCCCAAAGAGGGCACTTTAAGTTGATGATTACTTCTATGTGTAGAAATCTTTACTTATAATTGAATAACTTGTTCATTTTTCCACAAGTTTTTATATCTTTTTTTTACAAATAGTTCAAGAAAGACCACTACAAATTAGCAATATTTTGCACTGTTATACAATTTAATGAATCAGAAACTGATGACATAGTGCTGTATTTTACTTCTTTATCTCTTTTTTTCAACCAAAAATGCTTTGCTCGGATTAGGGGGTACTTGAATTAAAAAATTGTTCACAGGGCGTACATCACTGAAAAAAGGTTGAGAACCACTGCAATATAATCTGCTACCAACAACTACAGTAGATTTATGAAGTAATTTGATAATAATGTACATCATTTCACTTTGACTTCTATGGTATATCCTCCAGACCGCGCACCATCAGCAGCTTCCACATATTTTTATGGATAAATGTCCACTGATATTGTTTCAACAGCTGGTGTTGGACTCATTCTACTTTGGTATGGTTCAGACGAGCATTGCTACAATCCAATTGTTTTGCCAATTGCTTTGGCGACACGCTCGGTCATATTTTTGATCATTTCTTTCTCTCTCTAATTCAATGAACGACATCCCCTTCTTCTCAGCACTCCATCCATCCATTTTCTACCACTTAACCCTTTTTTTGGGGTCGCGGGGGGTGCTGGAGCCAATCTCAGCTGCATTCGAGTGGAAGGCGGTGTACACCCTGGAAAAGTCGCCGACTGATCGCAGGGCCAACACAGATAGACAGACAACATTCACACTCACATTCACACACTAGGACCAATTTAGTGTTGCCAATCAACCTATCCCCAGGTGCATGTCTTTGGAGGTGGGAGGAAGCCGGAGTACCCGGAGGGAACGGGGACGGCGTGGCGCAGTGGAAGACTGGCCGTGTGCAAACCGAAGTTCCCTGGTTCAATTCCCACCTAGTACCAACTTTGTCACGTCCGTTGTGTCCTGAGCAAGACACTTCACCCTTGCTCCTGATGTGTGCTGGTTAGCCCCTTGCATGGCAGCTCCCTCCATCAGTGTGTGAATGTGTGTGTGAATGGGTAAATGTGGAAGTAGCGTCAAAGCGCTTTGAGTACCTTGAAGGTAGAAAAGCGCTATACAAGTACAACCCATTTATCATTTATCATTTAACCCACACAAAGATCCTGAGCGCAGGATCGACGCCAGGACTACTCAGGACCTTCGTATTGTGAAGCACATGCACTAAAACTTGTTCCACCGTGCTGCCCTGCTCTCAGCACTGTCCTTCACAATCACTTTCTTCCTAGAGATCGACAAAACCAAGTTATGTCAATCTTTAGCTATAAGCTAACACTAGCGAGTAAGGCCAGACCTTTTGGTCGGATTTTACGGGGTTCACTGTGACATTTGCTATGCCAAAAAATGACTTCAAATTTCTGCTTGCAACTTAATTACCCCAGAAATAACTCTTACCTCAAAACACTCTTAGGCTATGTCTACACTAAGCCGCATCCTTAAACGAATAATATTTAGCCTAAGCCTCGTGTCCGCCACACTAACCCATCGTTTAAGGTAAACTTTGGAGAATTTTTTACACAGGTAAGTTCACCGTGTATTTCTTGAATCTCGGGCTCTTAGAATTCTAGAGCTTTATGTTAGAGATACATTATTTTAGTATGGACTCATCGATCGTTTACAAACTGAGTTCAGAGAGGAAGTGAAGTCAGAATGGCCACGCTCCCCACAGGAAGTGACGTCAGAAAGAACATGCCACAGCCAGCTTCATAACTACCGGGGCTAACCACTGGAAAGATGGAGGCGAGTCAACCAGACATGCCCGTGTTTCTCCTTCTACATGTACAGACACTTGTGGAAATCACACATGAATACCTTAAGTGAAGAAAACGCGCAATAGCAGCTATTTCGGATACAACACATCTCAGACGACAAGAGAACTTTCAAATGTCCAGGTCAGCTGTGATTCTACTTACCGAAAGACTTTGTCCACTTGTCAAAGGAGAGACAACGAGAATGCGGGCTCTAGTGGATGTGATAAAAAAGGTAGCGTGTGCTTTGTATTACCTGGCCGTCAAGAGAAGACTACGGAAAACATTGAATGCATTTGGACTGGCAAACCAGACTATCAGTTATTGTCCGCCATGTATGTTGCAGACTCAACGTCTAGGTCCAGACTATATAAAGTCACCAAAAAGGAATGGACAATGAAGGTGAAGGCAAAAGAGTGAGGCCTGTCCTGACCAGATATCAAGATCCTCAGTTTGACTGATGTAAAACATTTATCACATTGTTTACTTTTACATGTCCATTAAAGATTGGATTAATGTATGATGTCTCAGGTGTGATTCACTATAATAGGGCCCCACAACACACTGGATTCCAGTTAATTGAAATACCACAACACTGGATATTTTTCAGATAAGTTCAATTTAATTTAAAAACTTGCACACAAAGCAATACTGGAGGTGACTATGACATGCACATTTTCCACGACCATTGTGTATGCTGACAAGGATATGGTTAGGTGGCATTTACACTGGATAACCTTAACCACCTTAGTGTAGAAGGGGCATTTAACTGAGGTACCCCTGTTCTTGTACTTAGATAAGTTCAGACGCAATAACATTGCAAAGTACGTCGCTTTATTGCAATAGTGACGCTGCCTACGACTGGCCTGCATATTGCACAGATTTCTATCCATCTTCCCATTTTCTACCGCTTATTCCCTTCGGAGTCACGGGGGACACTGGAGCCTATCTCAGCTACAATCGGGCGGAAGGCGGGGTGCACCTTGGACAAGTCGCCACCTCATCGCAGGGCCAACACAGATAGACAGATTGCCACTCACATTCACACATTAGGACCAATTTAGTGTTACCAATCAACTTATCCCCAGGTGCATGTTTTTGGAGGTGGGAGGAAGCCAGAGTACCCGGAGGGAACCCACGCAGTCACGGGGAGAACATGCAAACGCCACACAGAAAGATCCCGAGCATAGGATCGAACCCAGGATCTTCGTATTGTGAGGCAGATGCACTAACCCCTCTCACCACCGTGCTGTCTGGACAGATTTCAGTTATTATAGAAATATAAGTTTCATAGTAGTACATACAATTGGTGCCACACCACTTTTTGGCACCAAACGCAGCAGCATGGTACCACAGACAGCCATCTGTGTTCCAAACTGTACGTCCAAACAGTCAAATACATGAGTGCTGCACAATATTATGACAGGCTGTCACTACCCAGCATTTTTCTGTGCCAGCTGTGCGGGCCAATTTTGACACATTACCCTGGGAATAACAACATTTATTAGTGTGTCCTGGGAAACCCCAACACCATGGCAAAGAGTGGCATGGAGCCACGGTCAACCCTGGGAACAGCTCAGTGAAGCATCTGGCCGCAGGCGAGCCGTGACAATAGCCAGCTTATGATGAAAAAAAGATACTTGCAGCGATGTTCCCTCTAAGCTGCGCGCTTGAGCAATCGCGTACTGCTCGCACATTCTCAGCGCACAAGAAAATCTATGCAGCGCATTAAATAACATTTAATATTAGTCCTAATCTTATCCAATCAATTAAACCAATAATAATAATAATAATAAGTTTGTATTCTGTACCATTTTGCAACGTAACTCAGGTGTCCAGCCAATGATACGATTTGGTTCACTTACGCTACGCAGCCAATCTTAGCATTGTAGTGATGGGATCAGCAGTTCTTTTGACTGAACTGAATCACTAGAATCAGTTCTTTAAATTGATTCGTTCAAAAAATTCCTTCACCGAATCACTTCTGCAGCAGCAGTTCTGTGTGCAGGTCGGCGAATAATGAGTCAGTCAGTAACAGGTTCCCCAGCGGCAGATCTCGGTGTGTGTCAGTTCGCGAACGACGCAAGGCCTCAGCACCCAATGAACGACGCGCACAGTGACTGAACGAGAGCCTCAATATGACGTCATCCTCCGCGACACAGTCAGTTCTCTGTGTCAGTAGGTTTGCGAATCGTGAGTCCTGATTCTGAATGAGTGAGTGAGTGAGTGCAGCGCGAACGTGATTCACGTCCTCAGCGACAACCAGTCAGTTCTTGTAGGTTCGTGAAGCGAACCTGAATCAATCAGCTACAGTTCTGTGGGCCAGATGGCGACAGACGTGAATCGCTCTCTGCAAAAACAAATATTAAACTAAGAAACCCTTAACAAATGCCAACATGAAAACTAAATGTTCTGTAGCAAAGAACATTTAAACTTAGATATGCAAACAAAAAGAAAATAAATACCTTCAAAATAAAATAAATTAAGAGCCAGAAATGCCAACATAAAAACTAAATGTTCGTAGCCTACGTTTAAAAATATAACAAAGAAAATATCAACTTGAATGTGCAAACCAAAAGAAAATAAATAGGCTACCTTAAATAAAACAAAACAAATGTTAAACTAAGTGCCAGAAATGCCAACATAAAAACTAAAATTTCTGTAGCTTACATTTAAAATATAAAAATGGAAATATCAACTTAAACATGCAATAAAAATGTTATGTGTTGAGATAATGGGGACGGGGCGCGTGTGTGTGTTTGTTTTCATGTGGCTTGAGTCAACATTAGCCGTTAGCTTGGGGAATGAATGGAGAACGGATGCCAATAGCATGAAACATATCCTACATACTCTAGCCTTTAAATAGACCTCCTTTTTAGACCAGTTGATCTGCCGCTTCTTTTCTTTTTCTCCTCTGTCCCCCCCCCTCCCTTGTGGAGGGGGTCCGGTCCGATGACCATGGATGAAGTACTGGCTGTCCAGAGTCGGGACCCAGGATGGACGGCTTGCCTGTGTATCGGTTGGGGACATCTCTACGATGCTGATTCGACTCCGCTTGGGATGCTGTCCTGTGGACGGGACTCTCGCTGCTGTCTTGGATCCGCTTTCAACTGAACTCTCGCGGCTGTGTTGGAGCCACTATGGATTGAACTTTCACAGTATCATGTTAGACCTGCTCGACATCCATTACTTTCGGTCCCCTAGAGGGGGGGGTTGCCGACATATGAGGTCCTCTCCAAGGTTCTCATTGTCATCATTGTCACTGTCATCCCACTGGGTGTGAGTTCTCCTTGCCCACTGGGTGTGAGTTTTCCTTGCCCTTATGTGGGTTCTTCCGAGGATGTCGTAGTCGTAGTGGTTTGTACAGTCCTTTGAGACATTTGTGATTTAGGGCTATATAAATAAACATTGATTGATTGATTGATTGATCCCCGCGACGGGAGGAGAATCACTCGCGGCATTGGGGCAAGCAGAGCAGAGAGCAGAGAGCGAGAGAGTTGTCGTTCACTGAGTGATTCATGTCGTTAATCCGCGGTGAACAAATCGTTCACTCAGTCCCTCCCCTCGCCCCCATGATGAGTAGCTGGCTACGTCGTTCGCCGACGTCGAGGGTTCAGTGAGTCACAGAATGCGCCTGTTCCACTCATACCGGCATGGTCGCGGCGGAGCTCAACTGAACTGAGAAAGGAACAAATCAGTTCATGAAGTGATTCGGTTCAGTATGTTCACTCAAAAGATTTGTTCGTTCGAACGAATCGTTCGCGAACGACACAACACTATAGCATTGACACTATTGATATTATTAATCCCTTATCATGGCAAAACAAACGGGCGGCGACACATCCACTCACCAAGCCGTTGCAAAAAAAGAAATGCGGTTCTTTTAAGATGGAATGGCTGTCGGAGTATGTTCAAATAGAAGAACAAGCGGTGAAACTGGGTGATATTTTTTTTTTTCGAGTGAGAAGGGTCACCTCTGCAAAACATGCCGCGAAGCTAAAGTAGCAAATTAGTTTTCCGAGGGAAAAATGTGGACTGAATGAAAGTTGGACTACCTCAAGCGTCACATTCAGCAGAAAAGTCATTTGAAAGCTGTTGGAATTGTACGAAGACTCAAGATGGGACCGGGGATTGGTACATTATTGCGGGAAAACGCAAAAGACAGAGAGAAAACAAAATCTGACCCCAAGCAAGTTAAAGTTGTCATTGACAAAATTTTACTTGCCATCAAAAAGAATGCATCAATGCTGTCAGTTCAACAAATCCACGATCACATGGCAAAGTATTTGAGTATACCTGAAAGCTGGCGAAGCAAAAACTCTGCCTTTGAATTTGTGAACTCAATCAATGAGAGACTATGTGCAGTGTTAAAAATGCACCCTGGCATACAGTTGGAATTTCCAACTATCTGTCCACTGTAACTCATCCTTCGTTTTCTTTAATAACGTATTCCGCTTTTAATCATCTTAAAGTATCAGCTGCCATAGAAGACTTTCCAACTGCAGGGTAAAAAGTTAACATGAACCTCTGTGGTCCAATATGCCAGGCCACATCATTTAATAGGGGTTAATGAGCCCTTTAAACAGTAATAAGATATTTAACATTTAAAATTATAACATTGCCAGAGAGCATACATTTAACAGTATGTTTATTCTTGTTATTGCAGTTGTGTAACACTGCATCACACTAAAGCGGTGGTTCTAAACCTTGTTGGAGGTACCGAACCCCACCAGTTTCTTAGGCGGATTCACCGAACCCTTCTTTAGTGAACAATAAAAAAGTTGTTTTCTTAATTTTACCTTAATTTATAAATAGTATAAAAAGTTATGTTGTGCGACCCGACCTCGGATAAGTGGCAGATGATGGATGGATGGAATGATGGGTTATGTTATTTTATTAAATAAATACTGTGGAGAGACGGAGCCGACAAGCCGACAGCAGGCTAGAACAAACAGTGGTCCTGCCCAAGATGGTGGCCAGGAGGCAGAGCATGCAGCGGAGCAGAGAGGCGGGGCACGCCTAGGGCGACACTGCAGCCATCAGAGTCAGGTGCGTAGATTACACACCTGCTCTCAATCCCTGATTCTTCTCCTGCAGCATAAAAGGGGAGGAGGAGGAACAATCGGGGCAGAAGTAGGAGAGGAAACAACTGACCACGAAGACGACGAGAGCGACCCAGAAAAAAATGAGCCCCCGCAGAAGACGCAGCCACCGGCAACCGAAAGGCGCGCCGAGACGAGCAGGAACGGAGGTCATGCTAGAATATGGCGCGACCGACTGGCAAGAAAACTCATTCACTGAAAGAATAAATGAGAGTCGAACCTGCTACCACGCGTCTTGCATCGATGGTCACGGCAACCCATACGATGACGGCTGGTGACCTGTCACAAATACTAATAAAGATATATTTTACAAACAAAGTTACAGGAATGTACACATGATCCCATGTTTGCATCTTATTGTGCAACATGTGAATGTTTTGGTTGGAACTAAATGCGGCATCTGAAAGGGGTACAAATTATTTCCAAAGCAGGAACTCCACCCGGACATAAAATACTAGTACACAGCTCATGAAAAACAAATTTTTTGTTATGGTTATTGTAATTGGGCCAAAATACTTATATTAGAAAATAATCTCATGGAAATCACTGTTGTCATTTGATTATAATAATAAAACATTGAACTTGATATTTAGTCAGGTTTGTGACCGGTGTTCTGCTGATGTGGCCACAGTACATGTGCACGTCTAACGTCGCTCACTTGTGCTCCCCTGGTTGCTCAAGGAGTTTTTGCGTTTGCTCACGCATATGAAAA
>NC_084618.1:60479710-60492210 GCF_033978795.1 Nerophis ophidion
ATTATTCAAATTCAAATTGTGAGTTGCTGTATGATTCCAATCTCTAAGTTTACGCTCAACATCACTTGCATGTGCACTTCAATAAAGTGAAAACAAAGGCAGTTGCCGGGGGGAAGTCACCTTAAAAATTAATGTTTTTTACTTGAAAGTAAATGAAAGTAATATAATGTATTAATGGATGTATATAGTGTAATATATTTGGGAGGGTTGTAATGTCTTATGGCTGTTAAGTAGAGGAGACAGTCATCACTGTGGATCTACATTAGCTTTGTTTTTCAACTCTCATGAAATCACCTACCAACTACCATGAATTGATTAACGTGGACCCCGACTTAAACAAGATGAAAAACTTATTGGGGTGTTAGCATTTAGTGGTCAATTGTACGGAATATGTACTGTGCTTTGCAATCTACTAATAAAAGTCTCAATCAATCAAAAAAAATATGCCACAGCGTCAATTTCGGTCCTTCGACAATCGCCATTTCTTCGTAATCAAAATATATATTCATATATTATTCGCACACTATTGACAAGTGATGCACCAAAAATGTGGTCGTCTTAAATAGAAACTGGATGTTGGGATAAAAGCATGTCGAAAAAGTCACATTCAGGTCACATTGTAATCAGACTGAAGTCACATCTGAAAAGATCAGATTCCAATCGGATTCAGGACAACCGGACTACCTGAATCTGATGCCAAAAGATCAGATTTTAAGCACTTTGGAGCTTTTAGTCTGGCAAATAAAATCAGATCTGTCACTTGAGGGCAAAACAAATCTGATTTATTGTGCAGTGTAAATGAAGCCTTTGGCGTGAGCGAAGTGGAATTCCTTTATATAGTGGTTCAACTATTTTAGTCCTAATATTGACCCCTGGGGCACACCGTGAGTAACAAAAGCTCTCATGGCCGTCTTCAGGTGGAAAAAAGTTTGTGGAACCAGTGTTTATTTTTACTGCGTTTTCAGGGATAAAACCTGACATCATCCACCCTGGTGGATGCCGGCATTTGGCCTAGACCAGGGGTCTCAAACGCAATTTACCTGGGGGCCACTGGATGCAGAGTCTGGGTGAGGCTGGGCCGCAAGAAATAATTTCTTAAAAAAAATCATGTATAATGACGTTTCAAATTGTATCCCTTGTGCACCGCAACTTTCTCTGTGCAAATAAGACATGTGGGGGTGGCCCTGTGCTCAAAAAAAAAATATTGCATCTCCCACTTTTCCTGGAATTGTACTTGCACATCAGTCACCCTTCTCTTCACTGCAGGCTGTGAAAAAGACTTGTTTGGGGTTGTGGAATATATTTGTATTTAGCAGACGCATGAAGAATAATGTTATTTCCGCAATGTGTGTCGTTCCGCTTTTCCTCCCTACAGCAACACGACAGTTGGCGGATAGTAGCCGGGAAAGTACTGGGATAGCGAGCGCAAAAAAGTGACGGCTCCCGGAGTGTTATCCGGCGTCATATAGAAATATATGTAGTGTATGTAGTGGCCTAGTGGTTAGAGTGTCCGCCCTGAGATTGGTAGGTTGAGAGTTCAAACCCCGGCCGAGTCATACCAAAGACTATGAAAAAATGGGACCCATTGCCTCCCTGCTTGGCACTCAGCATCAAGGGTTGCAATTGGGGGTTAAATCCACCATAAATGATTACCGGGCGCGGCACGGCACGGCTGCTGCCCACTGCTCCCCTCCCTTCCCAGGGGGTGATGAAGGAAATGGGTCAAATGCAGAGGACAAATACCACCACACCTAGTGTGTGTGACAATCATTGGTACTTTAACTTAACTTCACCGTGTGAGGCAATAAGAAATTAAACAAAAAAAAAAATAACGGTTTGAATTGGTCCAGGTTATCGGGGACTGTTATTACTGACGGACAGGTTTCGCGGTGTGACTGCAGCCAGGCACATAAGAAAACCCTCGTCTCCATGGCAACGTCTCTGTCGCTTTCACTCATTTGCCGCTTTTCCACAAACGCAGGGGTAGGCAACCCAGAACGTTGAAAGAGCCATTTTGGACCCAAATAACAATGTTGTCAAGCGCTGTTCATATAAAACTTGTGGGCCGCAATAACATTAAACTTTCATGATAAGGTGAGGGCCGCAAAGTAACGTCGCGCGGGCCGCAAATGGCCTGTGGGTCGCGTATCTGAGACCCCTGGCCTAGACGATCAAAATTAGGACGTGGAGGGTGAGTGTGACGGCAGACGGAAGACAAGAAAACACGCTAGCATGCTGGCATTTTTTTTTTGTAAAGAAAAACAACAACACAGACATAGTTGAGCCAGGTTGACGTTGGCCGGAACCCAAATAGCCCCCCTTACACTTCACAACCACATGTTCTCCCCTCTTCTCCATCCCACAGACTCGTACTCTAAACCCTGAGCTCCTTTATGAAATCAACATTGGGGCCTGCAGGAAATGAGAGATTGTCACAGGAGATAAGAAGGAGAAGAAAAAAATGATTTTATTTCTTTCAAACGTCCAGTATGCACGTGTGTTGTTTTACTGGTAATAAGCCAAGCCAGTGGACAATTATAAATTCCATAACCCCTATCCAACGCATTTGTAAACACTCGGTGCAAGCAGATAAGCGAGGAACACGCACTGTGGGGTGGGGTAGCAGCGTGGGGCTCGCTTAATGGCTTTTAAATTTCCACCGAGTGAGTGACTTACAACTGTGGAGGAGCACAGCTGGTCCTGGTTTGGGGAACAAAGAGGGGGGAGGGCAGCGATCTAAAAGAGAGACTGGACCGGCCTCTTGTTTAATGGCCTCAAATCTGTGTGTGTGTGTGTTCGTGCATGTGTGTGTCTATGCGTCTGTGGTCATCTTTCATGTACTGGCTGTGCTGTGTGTAATCTCCCCTGCGAGTGTGTTTGTGCACGTGTGTGCGTAGGAGGGCAACAGGATACGAGTCTACAACCATAGATTACGGCCACGGAGCCAGCGAGTGCAATGGAGGTCAACTTAAAAAGAAGAAGAAAAAAAAAGAAAAGAAAGAAAGGTGGGAGAGGAAAAGTGTAAGATTTAATCGAAGGGGGGGAAGGAGCGGTAGAGGAGAGACCAGGAAAGAAGAGATTAGGGCCCGGGCTCATCGGAGCGCTGAGAAAAATGTAACAATGTCAGCCAGGTGGAAAGAGTCCAACTGGTTTTTGATCTGAGTTTTTTTTTTTTTTTTTTTGCGAGGCGACGGGGCGGCAGGTTTAAAACCTCGTCTCGCTCGCTTCTTCAAGCGCAAACCTTTTATGGCCGAGTTCCATTCCCCTGAAGACGCTGCAGCCTGACCCCACCCAGTTCACCGCGCTCTCACTTTTTTGGGACGATTCGGAGAATTTTTCCGTCATTTCCGTGAGAATAATCTCAACTATTTTTTCGACCAAACCCTCAACCGCAACCGCTGACCTGCTTTGCACCGTTTTCCATTCATCCATGCGTTCATTCTCTCATGTCCTGCTCAGGGTCAAGAGTAAGCTGGAGCCTATCCCGGCTGACTTTGGGACACACCAAACGCCGGCCATGCATATTTTTGGGAACACTCCATACACTGTGTCTGAGCCAGATTCAAAACCGGAACCACTTGGCTGTGAAGCAGGAGTGTTAACCACATGCAGCCTTGTACTACATTTCCATTATTGGGGGCCATCCCAGTAATGTTCCTTTTGTTTGTCCACCACACTGTGTTGTGGGCGGGGCTGACATTTTTCATGGGCAGTTTTGACAGACTCCTCTGAATTCTGCCAAGCAACCCCACTTTGTGTGGCCCTCAATGAAAACATTTTTTGTCTCCATTTTGGTCTTTAATATCACTTGTTTAATAATGTCACCGCCCCACATAGACACGCTCAGTATGTTTTTATGCACTGAAAAAGTAATTATTGACTTAATGTGGTTAGAACTATCTTTTTAAAACACATACTAAGGGTTTTGCATGCAGTTTGTAATGTCTCCAAGATTTTGTAAGAAAAAAAAAATAGGGTTATCGATTTTTTAAAAGTGGGAATAACACATTTAGATGTGAAAAAAGTGCAGACAAATGTCATATAAAGTAGCCTGATTATGAGTTTTAGTAATCATATAACCCAGGGGTCGGGAACCTTTTTAGCTGAGAGAGCCATGAAAGCCAAATATTTCAAAATGTATTTCCGTGAGAGCCATATAATATTTTTTTAACACTGAATACAACTAAATGCGTGCATTTTTAAGTTATTATAAGTATAATAGGTCTCTTATTCTTTTTAATAACATTGTTATTCTAGAGTTAACCAATCATAAATATCATACTTCTTACCATTAATGCGCCATCTTGGACAGGTGTGATAAAAAACTGATGGTTGGATTAGAATGCATGAGAATGTTTTATAATTTGAACTTTATTTTTAACACTGTGATTACCAGCGGAATTATTAATTACTTATCGTGTTAAGTAATGGCAGCTAAGATTTATCTGAGAGCCAGATGCAGTCATCAAAAGAGCCACATCTGGCTCTAGAGCCACATTACAGGCCGAAATGATAATGAAAAGTCAAATCTTTTAGAGATAATCTGATTCATGTACGATTATAATTCATCATTTTTATTATTATCATTATTAGTGCATTCATTGAAGTTTGAACCTCCCCCGGTCTTTTAAAATATATATATATATATACATATATATATATATATATATATGTATATATATATATATATATATATATATATTAGGGGTGTGGGGAAAAAATCGATTCGAATCGCAATTCTCACGTTGTGCGATTCAGAATCTATTCTCTTTTTTTTTTTTAAACCGATTTTTTTTTTTTTAATCAATCCAACAAAACAATACACAGCAATACCATAACGATGCAATCCAATTCCAAAACCAAACCTGACCCAGCAACACTCAGAACTGCAATAAACAGAGCAATTGAGAGAAGACAAAACATGACACAAAAATACTGAAACAAAAATGAATATTACCAACAACAGTATCAATATTAGTTGTAATTTCAGCATAGCAGTGATTAAAAATCCCTCATTGACATTATCATTAGACATTTATAAAAAAAAAAAAAAATTAAAAAGAACAATAGTGTCACAGTGGCTTACACTTGCATCGCATCATATAAGCTTGACAACACACTGTGGTCCAATGTTTTCACAAAGATAAAATAAGTCATTTTCGGAGACTGGTTCAGGACAACAATTGGAGTGCGCCAAAAATGCTTTCTCTCTCCCATTCTCTTCAACATCTTTCTGGAGCGTATCATGAGGGATGCCCTGGCAGATCATGAAGGACCTGTCAGCATTGGAGGCAGACCAATCACCAACCTTCGTTTTGCAGATGATATCGATCGGCTAGCTGGAGAACAAAGAGAACTTGCCAGTCTAGTTGAAAGACTTGGTACCACCTCCCGAGTCTATGGAATGGAAATCCATGCTGAAAAACCCCAAAATTATGACCAACAACAACAATGGCATCCGCTCAGACATCAAAGTGAATGGAAAAGCACTGGACATGGTGTCAATCTTCAAGTACCTCTGTGCAATCGTGTTTGATGAAGGATCCAAACGGGAAGTCCTTGCCAGGAGTGCTCAAACAACTGCTGCCTTGGCAAAACTCAAGCCCATATGGAAGGACACAAACATCAGTCTGGCATCAAAGGTGAGATTACAGGGCTCACTTGAAATGTCGACTTTCCTTTACGCCTGTGAAACATGGACCCTTACAGTAGAGCTGCAGAAGAGAATTCATAACATGGAGATCAGATCCTACAGAAGACTCGTGTGTATCTCCTTCTCCCAACATGGCATAAACAAAGAAGTCCAGCAAATCACCAGTTTCTCAGGCCTTGCAAAAACCATCCTGCAAGGAACCGTACAAGGTGGCAGGGGACGAGGGAGACAAAAGAAAAGATGGGAAGATAACATCGGAGAATGGACTCACCTGAAACTCACTGAGGAAATGAGAGCTTCTGAGAACCGAGAGGGAATGAGAGAGCTGGTCAACAGATCGTCTGTGGTGCCCCAACAATGATCCGAAGTTATAGAATAGGTGAGGCTAGGTTAGTTTATATCATGCCACCCTATACAACAGTAGTATTGGCATTAAATGAGACCTAACCAATCGGAGAACGCTGTTCAGTATCGAAGCCACTGATTGGCTCAGCCGCAGGCAGCATTTATTTATTGGATTAAAAGAGTATAAAGGTGACTAAAAGGTGTTTGTTAATGTCTACAAAGCTCTGATATTGAAAAATGTATTTAGAAGATTGGAAATAGTTATGCTCTAGTTATGAAATATTTGTTTTATAATTAATGACTTTTTGCGGAAATTCATATTATTGCAGTCATGTCGAAAACCACTTAACAGCAATAGACGAGGGACAACCGTGATATATTTTTACTTTTCCTCTTTCACCTCATCGTTGTTCCCAAATGTATATGCTGTGTACTAACAAAAAAATGTGA
The DNA here is from genome assembly GCF_033978795.1 of Nerophis ophidion. NCBI lineage: Eukaryota > Metazoa > Chordata > Actinopteri > Syngnathiformes > Syngnathidae > Nerophis > Nerophis ophidion. The sequence continues at coordinate 60,486,159 of NC_084618.1, forward strand.
GCTTTAAAGATGTTACGACGTCCGTCAATAATTACGCATATAATTAACCTCCCAATCAAGCACGGTCAAGTACCCAAGGATTTCAAGATACCAAGAGTAATACCCTTTATAAAAAAGGAAAGAAATTAGAACCTGGTAACTACCGACCTTTTTCTATTCTCAGTTCCATTTCGAAAGTAATGGAAAAAATAGTTTATGAACAGGTCAATAGATACAGTACCTTGCTACTATTAAACTAATGTACAAATTCCAATCCGGCTTCAGAACTAACCACTCCACTGACACATGCCTTCTCTATATGACCGACCACATCAAACTTGAGGTGGAAGCGGGCAAAAACCTCGGCATGGTCATGCTGGACATTCAGAAGGCCTTTGACACCGTTAACCATGCTTTACTGTTGGATAAGCTCCGAGCAATCGGATTCGATGAAACCTCATCGAGCTGGATGCAATCTTACTTGAAGGGGAGGAAACAGGTGGTAGAGGTGAACGGCACCATGTCCCCTCCCCTCTCAGTAAGCTGTGGAGTCCCCCAAGGCAGTATACTAGGAGGACCTTTACTGTTCCTAATATACATAAACGACATGCCTTCAGCATGCCACTGTGAATTGTTCCTGTTTGCGGATGACTCGGCCCTGCTGGTATCCGGCAAGGACAAGTCACAGGTGGAACAAATCCTCAGTGCAGAACTCCTTAATATTTGCACCTGGCTCGCTGACAACAAGCTATCCATACACTTAGGTAAAACAGAATCCATCCTATTTGGGTCCCACATTAACCCTAAGAAAGTCAGTGACATCACTATAAAAGTGGGTGACATTGTTATCACCAGGAAAGATGAGATCACCTACCTAGGTTCCATTCTAGAGGCCAATCTTTCCTGTGATAAAATGGCAACCAAGGTAATCAAAAAAGTCAACCAAATAACAAGATTCCTCTACAGAATCTCCTCTCTGGTCAACATAAGCACCTTGAAGATTCTAGCGTGAACTCTCATTCAACACTTTTTCGATTACGCTTGCACCTCCTGGTACCCCAGCACCTCCAAAACCCTCAAATCTAAACTCCAAACATTCCAGAGTAAACTATTCCGGTTACTTTTAGACCTCCACCCCTGATCACACCTCACTCTAACCCACTTCTCCAAAGTGGGCTGGCTCAGGGTGGAGGACCGAGTCAAAGAACTTGCACTGAGCCTAGTCTATAAAATCCGCTACACCTCCCTGATACCGAAGTACATGTCTAACAAAGGTCTTAACTCATTCTCTTTCTATGCCACATCAATGTGGAATGCACTCCCAACAGGTGTAAAAGTAAGTGCATATCTATCCTCCTTCAAAACCGCTCTAAAATAACACCTCCTGGCAACTTCAACCCTTTACCAATACCCTCCTCCATTCACATCCCATCTCCCCGGATTGTAAATAACCTAATGTAAATAATCAAATGTATTTCTAATGTATATACTTGTTCTTATGCTATCTGAACTCTCTATGTTCTCTGCTGGCTGTACTTATCCTACCAAGTAAGACCTACACTGTTTCAATGTCCATTTCTCTTTTTATGCAATTGTTGATGACTGAAGTACTGATATCTACCAAAGCTCCTCATCCCACCCCCCGGATTGTAAATAATGTAAATAATTCACTGTATGTACTATGATGATTAACCTGTGTGATGACTATTATGCTGAGAGTGTATATTTGTACCATGAATTGATTAACGTCGACCCCGACCTAAAGAAGTTGAAAAATTGGGGTGTTACCATTTAGTGGTCAATTGAACAGAATATGTACTGTACTGTGCGATCTACTAATAAAAGTTTCAATCAATCAGTCTGTGTTGAATAAACAGGGAAGTTTTCTATGCTGGGTTTGTGCTTCCAGGAGGAATGAACAATTTGGCTTTTTTGCAAGGGGGTGTAGTGTAGGTAGTGGTACATATTCCTATTTTGAAATTAAACAACCTTATTATTGAATTTTAACAGCAAAGTTGATTTTATCCTAACTTTTATGTGTTCGTCTTTTATAGCTGATGGATTTGACTCAGGGGTGTCCAAACTTTGGCCGTTTTCAATTCAACCTGTGAGTCAGCACAACTCCAATAAGAAGACAGTGTTTTCATACATCCGATATACAAATATGTCAGCGGGCTGAGAGCTACCGTTTTGTCGCCATCTGGAGGGCAATGACAGTTACTCAAGTCAGTAGTCACTATACATTACAGATCCAAACAACCTTCCCTAGTCATGGTACAGAAAAAAATTCAACCAGCACAAAAATTCAACTACGGCGTTGTTAAGGACAGCGTGGCGCATTTGGGAGACTGGCCATGCCAGCAACCTGAGGGTTCCTGGTTCAATCCCCACCATCTACCAACCTCGTCATGTCCGTTGTGTCCTTGAGAAAAACACTTCACCCTTGCTCCTGATGGGTCGTGGTTAGGGCCTTGCATGGCAGCTCCCACCATCACTGTGTGAACCTGTGAATGGGTGAATGTGGAAATAGTGTCAAAGCGCTTTGAGTACCTTGAAGGTAGAAAAGCGCTATACAAGTATAACACATTTACCATTTAACAAACAGGGTCACACATAACATATCTTGCTCATTGAACTTTGTGGATGTTATGTAAACGCTATATAATTAAAAAAAAACTAAAAACATAAAATAATAAAACCTACACCCATTAAAATCCATGGCAAAGGATGATTGGAAAATGCAAAACACTCTCTCAAAACTTATCCATGCTTGGCGCATTTGATATTTCTGATTGATTGAAGAACTTGAGGGCTTCACGGTGGCAGAGGGGTTAGTGCGTCTGCCTCACAATACAAAGTTCCTGCAGTCCTGGGTTCAATCCCAGGCTCGGGATCGTTCTGTGTGGAGTTTGCATGTTCTCCCCGTGAATGTGGGTGTTCCCTCCGGGTACTCCGGCTTCCCCCTACTTCCAAAGACATGCACCTGGGGATAGGTTGATTGGCAACATTAAATTGGCCCTAGTGTGTGAATGTGAGTGTGAATGTTGTCTGTCTATCTGTGTTGGCCCTGCGATGAGGTGGCGACTTGTCCAGGGTGTACCCCACCTTCCACCCGATTGTAGCTGAGACAGCGCCCCCAAAAAGGGAATAAGCGGTAGAAAATGGATGGATGGAGAACTTTAAGGAGATCATCAGGAAAGTAAACAAGGTAGGAGTCAGATTTCTAGATACTCTTAATAACCAACTTAATCATTATTAACTATATATTTTATTATAATTTGTAATCATATATATACATAGTTATTTTGCATGCATTTTTAAAACTAATGAGGTCCACCAGTCAAAAAGTTTGGAAACCCCTGATTTAACTATAGTAAAACTAATCTTTGTGGCCATAAACAACTGCATAGAGTGTTATGCCATGGGCCGACCTTATAGAAACAAATGGACCCGGAAAATGAATGAAAGTGGTTCTGTTGGTGTACCTGCTAAATAGGCGTTGTATGAACCTCGAAGGTTTGTGTCGGCATGACGTATGACATTGTCGGAAGAAATAGTACGGTCTCGGTGTACCTCTTGCACCATCCCAAAAATGGACGTCCTTGCCTCAATTGAACAAGCTGTCCCCAATTAAATGCCCTTTGGTTAGAAACATGTCCATGAAAGTGAAGTCCCACACAAACACTCCCCTCTGTTTCCTGCTGCTGCCTTTCCTCTGAGGCCCCCGTGCAGCCTTGTAAAACATAGCAGGTCAGTGTCACATAACTCCAGGTCTAGGACGCTTTGGGCTGGGGCCGTGCCGCGCCGGACTTGTGGGTCAGAGAACACATCGGCCGGGGAAATAGGGAGAACGACCTCGAGATATGATGCAACAATAGAACAGTACAAATAAATGCAGAGAAAAGAAAGTTCTAGAAGCTGATGCTCTCATTATTTCAATATTATGAGTTTTGTTTTGGACTTTCAAACATTATTTATGGAGAAATTAACGCAAATGTTAGATAAAAGTTTCAAACAGAATATTCCAGATCATCCATGGCTTGTTTTTTTTAATCAATTATCACGCCATTTTCACATACAACATATTATTGTGGTCCCTCGGTTTTCATTCAAGTATACCAAAACTGATGCAATTCTTCCCAAAAGAAAATTTGGACACAAAAGATTACTTTTACCCTTATTGAAGAATCTCGACGAAGTCATCAAGGAGTGGAAAGGGAGGAGCCAGGCATACGGCAGCTTTGTACAAACTTCCTGAATTCCATTGTGTTCATCTTGTTTAGTAAAGTGCTGACACTCACAACTTTTTTGGGCCCCATCGTGTCGTATTTTGCAGTAGTATGCTATGAAAATAAGCTCATAGACGGATGTGTGGAGTTTCTTACATGCTATGTTTGGCAGGAGCATAAGCAAGATAGCACACAGGAAAATTTTGGTGAAAATTGACTTCAAAAAACAAATCTAAAACAAAAATTGGTGCGAATAAAAACTAAGGTAATGCTGTATTTTCTTAAAATAATTTGTACAAATAATATATCAAGGTATTCATCGAACACTTATATTTTTTCCAATTTCTTTATAATTGATTATCAAGCTATTTTTCACCAAAAGCGGTAAAACACATTATTGTGGACCCTCAATGTTCATTAACGCATACCAAAACTGACACAATTATTCCCAAAATAACTACTATAAGTCTAGTTAATACATTCCTGACAGCAAAAAATTTACACACAAAAAAAAAACTTTTACCCTTATTGAAGAATCCGGGTGAAGTCAACAAGTAGCGGAAAGAGAAAATGCAGGCAGACTTCCTAATTTCAATTGGGTTCACCTTCATTAGAGTGCTGACACTCGCAACTTTCTTTGGCCCCATCGTTTCTTATTTTGCAGTTGTGCTCTATTTAAAAAAAGCACATACAGTAGACTAATGTTTCTAGTTTCTTATGTGCTATGTTTAGCAGTGACATAAGCAAGATAGCATATAGAAAATGTTGAAAATGTACTTCGAAAAACAAATCTAATACGAAAAGTGGGGCGAATGAAAACTGAGGTATCACTTTATTTTCTTAGGATCATTTGTACTAATTAAATGTATTTGGAAAATAAGTATAAGGATTTATTATTTTAACATGTGTATTGTAACTATTTTTAAGATAAACATATATTTCATAGTAGAATGTGGTTTTAAAACATTTTTTCATGTAATTTTCTCTAATTACATTGAATCTAAAATGAATCCATTTTTAAAACATGTCATGTCCAAGTCCAGTTAAAGTCAGAAGTTGGGAGACATTTGTATTCAACAACATGAAAAAAGTGTCAAAAAAGATTTTGACTGACATAATATGGTGGTAATCAAACTTTGTTTCAACAAGCATTTTAGAAAACACGTGGCTTTCACGACCATCATTAAAATACCCTGGCATATTAGGCCTACGTGTTGAATAAAAACCAGGCAAAGGTTTTTATTTATAAAGCATATTTAATTATTTGGCCACTGTAAAATCCCAAACGGTTTGAACAGTACCACTGTGTTTGGATATAGGGACATACAATACATTATTTAATTAAGTAATTATTTGGCGTACAACTAGATGGAGCCTGTGTACCAAGTTTGAGAATTACTGCTATAATATCCATCCATCCTTTCTCTACCACTTGTCCCTTATCGCAGTGGTTCTCAACCTTTTTTCAGTGATGCACCCCCTGTGAACATTTTTTTAATTCAAGTACCCCCTAATCAGAGCAGAGCGTTTTTGGTTGAAAAAAAGACATGAAGTAAAATACAGCACTATGTCATCAGTTTCTGATTTATTAAATTGTATAACAGTGGAAAATATTGCTCTTTTTAGTGGTCTTTCTTGGACTATTTGGAAATAAAGGTATAAAAACAACTAAAAACTTGTTGAAAAATAAACAAGTGATTAAATTATAAAATAAAGATTTCTACACATAGAAGTAATCAACTTAAAGTGCCCTCTTTGGGGATTGTAATAGAGAGCCATCTGGATTCATTTACTTCATTCTAAACTTTTCTTCACAAAAAAAGAAATCTTTAACATCAATATTT